>NW_026937408.1:0-7998 GCF_032062105.1 Saccostrea cuccullata | reverse complement strand
TTTTTGTTTTTTTAAAAAATTTTTTTAAAACCCCTTTTGAAAAGGGCATTTGGCAAATAACTTTTGAGGTTTTCTGGAGGGGAAATTTTTTTTTTAAGGAAATAAAAATTCCTAAAGGTTTTAAAAAAAATTCATGTTTTTTGTTTTATGTAACAATTTATCTTAAATGTAACCTGAAATTAAAATTTCGGTTTGGGGTTTTTTTAATTTGCCTCATAAGCAATTAAAGTTAAAATGAAAAGCAACAAATTGGTTAATTCTCTTATATAGGGAAAAAACCCCCCGTTGGTGGCAAAAAAAGGGCCCCTTGAAAACCTGAGGCAAAAACAAACTCTAAAAAACCTGGGTTTTCTGGGGCCGGGCCTGTGTAAAAAAAAACACGGCGTGTACCCAAGTTTTCACTTTTGCGTTCCCGAGAAGCTAGTGACGATAAAATGGCCTCCTCCCCCGCCCGCGCCCCCCAAAAAAAGGCCGCAAACCAAGGGCCGCGACCCCCGCACGCTTCACCTGCCGTTGCTTCTAAAAAACGGGTGGTCACCCACGGACTAAGTCCAGGAACCGGGGGCCTTTCTCACCGCCCCCTAAAAGGCCCTAAAAATTTTTTTAAGGGAAGAACCGGGGGAAGGGTTTCTCCTTAAAATTTTAAAAAACCCGAAAAAAGAAGCCAAAGAAAAAAGTTCCAAACCCGGCCCCAAACCCCAAAAGGGTCCGGCCCAAGAACCCCCGGGGAAAAAAAGGGCCGTAAAAAAAGGGCCCAGCCCCAAGAACCACGCAAGAAAGCCAAGTCCCCCAAGAAAAAGGCAGCCGCCAAGTCACCAAAGAAGGCAGCAGCCAAGCCCAAGAAGGCCAAGACCCCCAAAAAGGCAGCAGCAAGAAACCAAGACTCCCAAGAAAGCAGCGCAAGAAATAAAGTTTTGCATCCAGGCAATGTACCTAAAATAAAAATACAAAAAGCCCTTTTCAGGTACCCACATTTTAGAAAAGATGCCTCATTAAATCGTTGGTGTGTGGATATCTTTCACGTAGTTTAATAAATGGTTTAATAAATTACAAAATAATTTCATCTGATAATGCCTCAATAACCCGGTAAATGATAAACCTGGATTATGGATAAATCATATTAATATAGAAACATTAATATAGATCGAAAATTAATGACACAGAAGGGAAATTTCCAATTTCATTTTTGTTTGTTGGTTGTTTTTTTTTGTATTTTTTTTTTTGAGTGGGGGGGGGTTATCCTTAATTTTTTGATAAGCATTGAGATAATATATCCAGCTCAAGTAAAATAGAAAATCTAACACCCCCCCCCCCCCCCCCCCCCCCCCCCCCCCCCCCCCCCCCCCCCCCCCCCCCCCCCCCCCCCCCCCCCCCCCCCCCCCCCAAAAAAAAAAAAAAAAAAAAAAAAAAAAAAAAAAAAAAAAAAAAAAAAAAAAAAAAAAAAAAAAAAAAAAAAAAAAAAAAAAAAAAAAAAAAAAAAAAAAAAAAAAAAAAAAAAAAAAAAAAAAAAAAAAAAAAAAAAAAAAAAAAAAAAAAAAAAAAAAAAAAAAAAAAAACAAAAAAAACCCAAAAATAAGTCCTAAAAAATTTCCCCAACCGGGAAAAAAAAAAATAAATAATTTTTAAAATTTTTTTATTTGGGGAAAACCCTTGGGGGGATAAAAAATAACCCCCGGGGCGAAATAAACCGTGTCTTTGGGTAATTAAAAAAGTTTAAAAAAAGGGGAAAAAAAAAAAAAAAATTTCATGAACCCGGGGTTTAAAACCCCCTTTTTTTAAAATTTGAGTTTTTCCCAAAGGGGTCTGAAAATTTATTTTTTTAAGTTCCAAAACCATTGTTTTTAATGTCAAAATTGTGGGGGATTAAATTTTTATAAAAAAAAGGCAAACCATTAAAAAGGTGCCAACCCCCCCAAAATACAAAACCCTTCCTTTTATTTCAACTTTGATAAAAAAGAAAAGGGCCCAAAAACTTTTTTCCCCGTTTTTTTTACAAAAAAGGGGAAATCCCCCAAGAACTGCAAAAAAAAAAGGGGAAAAAAACATGGCCCCAAGGCACCCCGTAAAGGCCCCGAAGGTGGCGTTAAAAACCCCCAATCAGGGGAACCCCTCTCCTAGTCAGGGGCCCAAAAAGTTTCATAAAATTTGGGCCCTTGTAAAAATTTTGATTTGCGTTGGGTTTAATGGTTGGGCCCTCCAAACCAGTGATACCTGTCCTTTTAATAAATTTTATAAAGAAGGAAAATGAAAGGACATCCAGTTGGTAGGGGCAAAGACCTAATTTTCTTTTAACAAAAAAAAGGCCCCCCTATTTTGAAAAAAAAAGTTAAAACTTTAAAACTAAAAACACAGGGAAAACTTCAGGGGAAAACCTAAAACAAAAAGGGTTATAAGGAAAATTAATAAAATTTAAATTTTTATTGCAAGTGGAAATACAAATTTTAAAAAATCAAAAAATTTTTTTTTTTAATTTGAAAAATACCAAAAAAAATTTTCCCAACCCCCCCTTTAAAAAAAAATTTCCAAATTTAATGTGGTGTAAATTTTTTGTATGATAGCAATTCAAAATTAAATAAAATTTTTTACAAAAACCCTTTCATTTATTTTTAAAAATTCAAAAAATTTAAAAAAAGTTTAAAAAAAATAATCTTTTTTAAAAAAATTTTTGAGTTCTTTTATCCTTTTAAAAAACTTCTGCCTTTGTTTTTCCCAATTATTTTAATTTTTTTAATATTACATTTTTTAAAATAGGAAATAAAAAAAAAAATTTTTTTTAATTTTTCTAAAATTTTAATTTAAAAATTTTACAATTATTTTAAATATTTTACTTTAATAAGAATGTCCAACAAAAAAAAAAAATTTTATTATAAAAATAAATTTTTTAAATTAAATTTTTTTAAGGGGAAAAAAAATGGAAAAATTTTTTCATTTTTAAAATTTTTTTGGGGTATTCAAATGTAAAAAAAATTTTTGGGGATATAAAATTTTTCTTTAAATTTAGGGGTTGAAATTTTCAAAACTTATTTTTTAGGCTTTAGTGCGTAATTCCCTTTGTAAATCACCATTTAAGTTTGGGAAAACTTTGATGGGGGGGAAAAAGGTTAAAGGGGGGGCCTGGTCCAAAAAGGGGTCCTTTTTAAAAAAAAACCTTTGACGAATAGTAAACGTATTCTGGGTCTCTGAAACCCCCGGGGGTTCCAAAAAATTTTTTAAAATTTTTAATGGTATCCCAAAAGGCACCAAAAAAATCAACCATATTTTATGCCCTAAGGACAAATATTTTCTACGGAGGGGGGCCCCACGTTTTCTAAAAAAAAAAACCCCCCTTTTTTTGCCAAAATTTTTTTAGAAAAATCCCTTTAAAAAAATTTTTTGTTGTTAGAAAATTTTCAAAATTTTTTTTGGGTAAAACCCCTTGTCTGTCACAAATTTGGAATTTTTCCCTAGGATTTTTTTGGGAAAAAACCCAACCTTGCTTTCTTCTTTTTTGTTTTTTTTTTTTAAAATCCCTTTCCAAAGGGGGGCCCCAGGGAAAATAAAGAAAAGAATTTTTTAAAATCCATTTTTTCCAGAGCCCTTTGTTTGTAAAAAACAAGTTTTTTGGACTTCCAAAAACCTTGGGGTTAAAGAAAAAAAAAAAAAAAAGGTAAAGGTGTGATAAATCTTCTGAATTTTTTTAAAGGGGAAAAAGGGTTTCCAGGTTTAAAAATAAGGAAAATTGCCCCTTAAAATAATTTTGAACCAAAAAGCCATGGTTTTTTACTTTTTGTTTTCATTAAACCCCAAAATGTTATAACAAGGGAATTTTTTTAATTTTTTTTACAAAAAAAAATTAAAAAAATTTAAAATTTTTTAATGTATAAAAAAATTTAAAATTTTCTTTTTTTTCAATTAAAAACAAAAAATCAGAAAAAAAACCGGACCCGAATTTTTAAAATGAAAAATAAAATTTTTATATTTAAAAATAAATTTAAATTTTTTTTTTTAAAATTTTTTTCTTTTTCCCATTAAAAATTTTAAACCCCTAAAAAAATTTCATAATTAATAAGACCCAGTTTAAATTTTCTTTTTTGGGGTTATTTTTTTTTTTTTTTTAATTTTTTGTTTTTTGTTTTTTTTCTTTTGGTTTTTTAAAAAAAACCCAAAAATTTTAAAAAATTAAAAAAATTTTATTTCTTTTTTTAAATTTTACATTGTTTTTAAAGGGGTGGAGAGAAATAATGTAATAAAATTTCAATCCATTGATATTTAAGACACATTTTTGTATATACAGCTACTAAACACTATATTGTTATGATTCTCTTAAACACTGTGTTGATAAGTGACATTGTAGATAGAAAGAATCAAAGCGAAATATATTAACGACCAGAGTGTCATACACTCTCTTAATTTTACTTTGAAGTACAGATTAATCTTGTCCTGTGCTTACATAGATCATAGGAAATTTGCCTCCTTCAATACATAGATTGACATTCACAGTTAACGCCTATGTTGATTTTTTTAATTGATGTTTTGCTTAAATCAGCACATGTTATACACATGGGAACATTACATATTCACTGAAAAATACAAAAACCTATGAAAAAAAAAACATAGTTACATTTTATACAGAAATCTCAAAATAATTGCTTATCGGACCATGATCAAAAAAACAAATGATGTCGAACCAATACCAAGCTGAGCGCTGTTGCTTGAAAATTTATCCAAAGTTGAATGCAATGACTTACAATGGACATTAATCATAAAACATCAAATGCATTTTAATATTGTGCGCATGAAACCAAAATGTATTGCCTTTCAATCCATCTAATAACTATAACCTAAAAAATTCAACATAAAAGACCATAGCTCTCAAAGACCATTGGCGTCCCCAACGGGTAAACCAGTCCCGAATGCCCCAGTAATGACCAAGAACAAGAGCTGTATAAAAGAAAAAGCAAAAACAAAAAAATATAAATTTGGACTATTTGAAGATCCTGTAATCTTATGATGTGGGTCTTATGAGTTTAATGGTTTTGATAATATTCGAAAAGATCGGAGAAATGTTATGAAAATTATTATATCAGAATTTAGAATCAGTAAAATTATCCGATAGACAAAATTATGTTTCATTTAGTGGGGTTATAATTGAACTTTAATTGTTGAATAAAACTAAGTCTTGTATATAAGGGTAGGTTATTAGATGTGTAGTAAAAATTTAAAAAATTAACAATCATAAGAAAAAAGAATAAAATTAGCGAGAATTTTACATCAAATTTGCATGCTGCTAAAATTCTTCCCCCAATACATTTGAACCCTTTCATATATTGTTGTTATTCACATTCAAATTAAAAATATTTTTAATACACAGTCACTAGAGATTAATGATTCAATAAATATTATTTCCAAGAAAAAATTTTACAATTCCTTTTTCGATTAAAGACTTAAGCAACATTACACCTGATATTATGTCAATATCTGTATATTCTTTTTTTTTTTTTGGGCCTTATTTTGTTATTTATTCACTGTGTAAAATTTAAGGTTTTAAGTTTTTTAAGTGTTTTAGTTTTTATTTTAGAATATTATATTAATTATTTTTTAAACTTTATCAAATATAGAAAACCTTTAAAGTTGAAAATACAAAACTAAAACTTCTTCTAAGATGTAATGCAAATTTCAAAAGTGTGGAAAAAATTTTGTTAACTACAAAGATTACTGCTTGTGACTGAAGAAATAAAATTTTGTATTTTAGGCAGGAGACATAGGGTGGTCTTATTATCCTTGTGGCTGAGGACAGGCTGGAAATCAAAATGTTTTAGAAAATTATCTTGTAAACACATGTCGGTATGTTTTCACCCCTTTAGAGTAATGGTGGGTTCCTCTTCCTGCGGTTTTCTTGTCCCAATTTTCTTTCCCACTCCTTTATCATTTTATTTACAAAGTACAACTGAAAAATTTGGGAAATCCCGCGCTAAATCCAGGGACGATAAGGCGGAATTATTACAACCCTTCGAGCTATGTTTTGGGTACAGTTGAAGACAAATTCAGTACACATTTCAATCGCCCCTTTTAAGGGGGCCCGGAAGGCATTTTGCGTTATGTTAATTATTTCAAAAAATTCAAAATTCAGGAGTGGTAAAGAGGGGGCCCAAAGGGGAAGCAAGACCGATCATCCCGGCGGACTTCTCTCTGGCGATCTCTAAACCACCGGGTTTGCCTTGGGTTCGCCTTTTACTTGGCGGCCTCTGGGTTGGCAGGAACGCCGCCGGCACCCGGTCCCCTGAATCTGGCCATCCGCAACGACGAGGGAAAACCCCCTTCCGGCTTGCCATGCCCGGGGGTTCTGGCCTTTTCTCCAGGCCCCATTCAAAAACCCAAAGCCCCGGTTCAAAATTTTTAAAACCCCAAAAAAAATTCTTTTAAACTGTTAGTTTTTTTTTAAAATTTTTCCCAAAAAACCCCTTTTGAATTAAAAGGATTTAGCTCTTTATGACAGCCTTTAGACCTTTTTGGGAAAAAAACCCCTTTTTGGTTTTGCTGGTAGTTATGTTTTTTTAAAAACGGGGCCCTAAAAACCATTCAAAATTAGGAGAAAAATTCATATTTTTTGGGAAAAAACAGGGGTATTGTTTAAAATTTTAGTGAAATCCTGGTTTTCTCCTTTTTCCTTTTCTTGTCCCAGCTGCTTCCGGGGCTGTTCTTATTTTAATACTTGTTCAAAACAAAATGTTTTAATGAAACAATTTGTAAAAAAAGGGGTTGAATGATTACAACATGAAGGGGCCATAGCCATTATCAACCTTCAAAACCCCTTTGTCAAACACCTTTTAGATCTGATTTCATTGATAAATTTCACCCGACGTTAAATTGTCCTGCATTGATCATTTTTTTGAATCAGTTGTGTAAAAAAACTGAGAATTGTAAGGAGGCAAGGCCAAGGAAAAGCTTACCACACCCTAGGCGCACCACTACAGTGGGTAAAACCCCAGTAGGAGGAACTTGCTCCGAGATAGGAACCATGACCATTGATATTGGACCCATCGGTTGCAGTAATCGTCAAGATTAAACCAGCCTTCCAGCTGCACGATGCAACGAGAAGTAAGGCTCTCGTCGGCTTTGGACCCGGGGTTCCCGCCAAATGCTTCCCAAGAAACCAATTTCCGCATCAAACCTTTTTTTAAATGCAAACACAAGGCCGTTTTCACGGCCACCAATATCTTTGAAAAGATGCCTCATGCAAAGTTAGAAACTTAACATTCAATAGGAAAAACTATTGCTAGGTACAGTAAGCATAAAACATAAGGATTTTCTCAAAGAAATTCACAAATAGTTTATTGCATGAAAGGATATAATAAATTTAAACATTAATATTTATTGAAAAATTTTCACAAATGAACACACACTCCACCAATGAATTTTAAAATTGTTCAATTCAAATCAAGAACATGATAAATTTTCTTGTTAATAATAACTAAATATAAATATCATCACAATTTATGAATTTGAATTTCACATATTAATTTTCTAATTATAAGAATAATATTTTAAAAATGAATTTTTATGAAATATATATGGGAAAAAAAAAATTTAAATCACTTAGGGCCATATGTTCAAATTTAACGAATTTTATTTTTAAAAATTTTTTTATAGATGTTACATATTTACCACTTTTTGAATGTATAATTATTATTGTCTTTAAAACCTAATTTTGATAAAATCTGTTTAAGATAGAATTTAAAGTTTTTTGGATTATCAAAAAAGGAAATGTTTTTAATTACGTTTTATATACATTTAATTTTGAATGTTAACTACCTGGCCCTTTTGGGTTTATTGAATGGCAAAAATATTAAGATAAAATTATTGCTTTTGTTTTTTTAAAGAAGAAAATTTCAGAAGTAGGTTTTTTAAGGCTTTTACTGTATATATTAAAAGGTTTAAACTCAATCAGGAATTCATGTATTCCTAACCATCGGAATAAGGTTTGTTTGGAAAATTTTGGTAATTCAAGGCTGGAATTTT
>NW_026937407.1:0-78337 GCF_032062105.1 Saccostrea cuccullata | reverse complement strand
GATCGATCTCTCTCTGCTAACATTGAGAGAATCCGCATTGCCAGAAATCAGTGTGTTCATTCTTCTAGTCCTGTCCTCGCCAATGTTGATTTCAACTCAATCTGGTCCACTGTAAGATCAGCAGTTGTGGATGTTGATTCTTTCCTTAATAACGGGAACCAGTTTGAAAAAGAGGTGGATTTTTTGAGACATGAGACAATGGACCCTATCCGTGACTGCCATTACATAGAACAACTGAGGAAACAGGCTGAAGAAGATGCAGAAACTAGGAAAATAGTCCAAGGCCTGAAACGTAATTAACACGAAGAATTCTGTCATTAAAGTTATGAATAAATCTTTTATAAAACACTATTTGTATATGTTTCTGCAATTAATGCTGGCTTAATTTTTTTTCTTCCAGGAAAATTAGAAGAGAGTGAGATAGACAGAATTGAAAATCACAATAAAATGCTAAAAATCTTTGGTAAGTACATTTATATTAAAGAAAAGATGGATTCCATTTTCAGAGGTAAAACTTAAGATTTTTTGACATGCTTTGAATAGAAATATCTTTCAAATCAAATTTATTTTTAATTCTAATGATGTCAAAATTTGAATCTTTGATAATTAAACCATATAACTCAGGTTTGGTTGACATTTGATAATTTTCATATAGACTTTAATACTTCCAATTTGAACTTGAATATATTTATATTTTTTAAGCTAATTTGTCAAAGTCATCTTTCTTGTGTATGATAAAAAAACCAATAAATTGGTTTGGGTATTAAAGCAACTGATGAAACATATAGAGATAACGAACATTATTATATGACTGAATAATTTCTATCTCTCTTAGTGGCTGAGATCAAATAATGTTAGAAAACTACGTTGTATTGACCTGCACGTGAAGTTCCAAGGATTTATTTTCTTTACATTGATCTAAAAATAGTCGGGTAAATTTCAAATTAAAACAAATTGTTTTGTAAAGCTTTTTAAACGACTATGACTTGTTTTCACGTGAACAAAACATAAACGGCTACACATTTTCAGGTGCGGGTGGTAAGAGGGGATGCAGGGACTAACCCCCACCTCTCCAACTTTTTTACTGAACAACAATATTAACCTTTTGGCAGTCATTTTCCCTGCTAATACTCCTTCCTTTCAAAATCAATTTTGTAAAACAGACTGACATATATTTTTTTTCATGGCAATTACAATTGATAAAAACATTTCAAACTGATACGATTGGTAAGGTTTATTTATATTTTAATTCTGCTTCTCTCTTGTATTTGGCTTGGACTCAATTAAATTCAAACAAGTAATGAGCTTTATCATTTTATCAATGAATCATTTAATAAAACACTTATTTCTATTTTTTTGGTCAATGCAATGATTTAACCATTTTTGAAGTACAATATTCACATCGCTCTTTGGGCTCGGTGAATACTGAACTCCTCAAATGGCTAAATCATTGTATTGACCTAAAAATCAACAATAATTGTATAGTATTCTAGACCAAAAGTCAATCAAAAAGTACAAAATAGGAGAAGAGCATCCGATGTCCTCTAAGACATCAGAGATGGGATCAGGTGTCATGGAGGAGTGATAGTTGTTTTGCGGTACTAAAGAGGTTGAGCATAAGATATCATTCCATTCGCTCGGGTCTGCTCACATCGGCTTTGGGGTAGTGGCATTCTGAATTTTATCGTATTCTTGAAAAAAAAATGTTTGTAATAAGAAGACAAATCTGGAAAAAAGTTCCACGCTCACATTTTCGTACTTTATAGAGAGATGTTATGAGTGATGTATTAGATCCATCTGCTGCAATTTAATTGGAGTGAAGTATGTGGAAACTCTCAGTCCTATGCTTAAGATTAAAATTTCATAAATTTTTGTGGGCATAAAATTTCATTTATTTGTCATCTACAAATATTTCGTGTATATCAAATGTCCTTGTTTCGAAATTAAACAAATGCAAAATATAGTCCTATAAAAAATTCGTGTGGTGATTGTTAAGGACGAAATAAACGAAATTGTATCCCCACAAATATTTCTGCCTCTACAGTACCTCCTCCGACCCCTACAAAATACATATAGGAGATACGCATTTGTAATTGTCCCTGTATATTTATTGAATTTGGTTCAATGGCAACATGTATTTTGTTGGACCAGTGACACAATTTAGCCCCAAACCTGTTATAATATAACTTTTAAAATAAAATAAATAAAAAAAGTAATTTTCATAAAAATGCTGTCCATAAATTCTTATTTTTGTTTTTTTTTTCAGATAAAATCAAAACACCAAAGTCTGTAATCCCTCCGAACGTTAGAGGTATGTTGGTGAAATTAAAACAAAAAATTCATTAACCATGACCCTTTTCACTTAAAACTTTATACTGTACGGCGTAACACACTTTTTAAACTCACATTTTTCTTTCACAAATTAAAGTAACATTTTTCTTGCAATAAAACTTAAAATTATCGAGTTTCAGTATGCGACACAACCGTTATATCATCCAAAATTTTATTTTAAAGGTGCATAGTCTCTACAATCATTATTTTAAGTTCTAAAAGTCAATGTTTGTGAATTTTTTTTTTATAAATTGTATTATGTTAAATGTGTATGATTCTATCATAGGTACTTATAAATTAATTAAAAGAACTTTTTGATACTATTTGGTTGAAATGTTCAAATTGACTTCTTGCAGATATTTTGCACATTTTCCATACTTGCCTTGGTTTTGTCGAAATGCAGCGCCAAAAAAAGACAAAACTGCGTAAAGAAATCATGTAAAAGGATGTACAGAAAATAGAATGTACATGTTTGCATTGTTTTTCTATTAAGACAAGGGAAAACTATGCTTTAACATGAACAAATACAAAGATGGTTGCATTTGATTAGATACCATGAAAAAAAAAACATTCGGAAACTCTCATAAAATATCATTGATGAGTGTATAAACATCCTACTATGTTTAAAGTAACAGGATATAATCAAAATTAAGTTATAAATAATTTCTGAAATATTTTTTGTTGTTACATAACACAATGTTGCATTATAACAATGTGACCTTAATTTGTGAGAAAACCTTAGTGATTTTAAAAAGTGGATTGAACTGTAAATACATTAGTGTTTATATTTCCATGGTGGAAATAAACGTTCTGAAATACATAATCAGAATGAATTATATATTTCTTTCCTTCAGAATTGTGCAAGAAATAAGAAATTATAAAATCTACATTTTTTGCTTTTGTATTAGTAAAAGAATTAATTTTTTTCTTGATGATTAACATTATTAGTCTCAGTCGCCCGCATGACTCAGTGGTTAGAGTGTCTGCTGTAGAGTCACGGCGTAAAAAGCTGATCCTTATGTCCTGGGTTCAAATCCACCACGGGACATAGAGAATTGTCTGATGAGACTTTTTCAACCGCTCGATAAAGATTCCTCACTGCTTAAATGGCCCTGGTGCCGAGTATATAAGTTTTAATTTGCAGCAATCCACCGACAAGTGGATGCGTCACGAAATGAGTGAAAAATTCAAAAGAAATACGTTAAACAACAAACGACCATAATTTGTCACTGAATTGAAAAGTTTAGATATTAAAAAATGTACCAAAATTATGTATTTATTAACATTCTTGAAAATTCAAGAAAAAATAATTTTGATGCAAGAATTTTTATTAAAAATTGTTAATTTTGAAGTGGTCCTTATTTACCTCATTTTGTTAAATGAATACTGATAACTTTTTGTTTTGCTTTCAAAACAATCTATTTTCCTAATATAGAATCAATACCAAGCCTTTTTAAACTGTAGGAGGAATGCATTTCAGATTTTAAAGTTTAAAATTTGTGACTTCAAATTATTTTATTCATGTTATGAATTATACATCAATGGATTCACAATAAGGTTACATTTTTAAACAAATATATCATAATTCAGATCGAAAAATTCTTTAAAGATGTAATTTAGATGAAAGCAGGTGAAAATGAAAACATGGATATTTTCAACATGTAAATTGGCTTTTCAATTGAAATTAAAAAGTTTTATGAATTTAGGTGATATGTAATCGATGGTTGAATTATAATTGATTTTCAAAGAACTATATAGGGTTTCTATAATAGTTTGGCCCCCGTTTTTGTTACAATTTAAACGCCAGTAAACCTCAATGATATTGATATTTTTTGAAAGATTAGAATTTATACTTTTCTTTTATAGTTAAATTGATATGTTGATTTAAGTAATATGAAGAGAATTGAAGGTTTAAAGTGACTAAGTTTACAAAAAAACGCCTAAAAATGGCATTTTTAGCATCGTTATCGGCGATTTTAGGTATGTGCGACGCCTTGAACAAGAAAGATATTTACACACGTAAAAGATATTTTCAAAAAAAGTCTTCATTTAAAAAATCAATCTTGTTCATAAAGTCGCTCACACTTAAAAAATTAAAAACCCTTGAGAAAAATAGCACTTTCTGACTCGCATGACGTCACAAGCATGTACGGAGAATGACGACGACGTTGTTGACATGTGTTGAATTTTTTTTTTTATCGAAGGTAGCATCATCTATCGATTGCTTCATGTATATTTTCCAACGTAAAGTTCTAGAAATATCTTTTTCTGAAACATATTTGTGATTAAAGAATATATTTTATGGGTATCAACATTGATCTGTTGATGTGTGAATGTGCGGGTGTGGATCTCAAGAAACACGATGATCGAGTTTGACCTTCGAATCGCTCGACTGTACATTAAATCAGTTCACAGAAGAAATATATACACAGTATACATTTTATAAAATTATTTGATCATGTTAAAATACGTTCATTGTGTGTGTTCATATTTCTATATCTACTTCTTGTCATTTCTTCCCGTATCGTTCATTGTTTACCTGTTTACAAGGCAACAAATGTACGGCCACCCAGACGTGTAATAAATTCAACGTTATCCTAAGAAGTTCGGGGCATTGGTAATTTCAATAAAACCAAAAAAAAAAATAATAATAATGTTTTTTTTTCTATAAATATTTAGTACAACTAGACAACAAAAATAATATTAATATTCCTATGATTTAATTTTATTGCATAATTTATATGTACAAAATAAAAAAAATAAATAGGCCTAAATATTTACATTTCCAATGTCTTTGTCCGAGATAAAATTACCAATTGTAAATGTAATTGATTTCCTCATGAATGTTTTGGCGCGGTTCCAAAAAAAACCACGTGCAGGGCGGGACAACACCTAGAGAGAAGCAGGCTTGGAGCCCGTGGATTGGCGGAATTAAAGCATGTAAATATAAGGAATAACTGTCAGATTTTTCGAATTCATGAAGATGATCAATGGATTGGCTTGTGTTATAATTTTATGCATAAAAGCCTTCGTTTATATGTTGTTTCACTACTTATTTCTGCACTTCAAATATGATCATGCTATGCAAAATTTTAATGTTCATATTGAAAAATCATGCTGAATGATACAGATGTTTTTTTTTTGTGAATTCCTCCGTAAAATGATAAATGATAAAATCCAATTAATAGCATTTTTCATATTTTCATCTGCCAGTGATTTGAATTTTATAAATAATTATGGTATAACAATTTTAGACAAGACTTTGAATTAGAGATTTAATCAAATCATAAATCATAATGTATACATGTACTAGAATATAAACTTCTAGTTTTTCTAAGTTACAAGGTTATTATCGGAAAGGACTGCATTAACGGACAGACTTTTTGTAAGAGAGAAAAGTTGATTCCTGTCAACAACTACGTCCCTCAATACCAAGTATTTGTTAAAATGTTAAATATTTATGCGTCTGAATTTATTATGGGCGTATATTAGTTTTGTCCTGTCTGTCTGTTTGTGTGTTTAGCTGTTTTTCTGTCTGTTTTTACTGTTTGTCTGTCATTTGTCAACTTTAACCTTTGCAATTACTTTTGAACCATTCGAGATAGAGACTTCATATTTAGAATGCATACTCCACTAATTATTAAACACTTTCAACTGACACCAAGGTCAATGACATTGTGACCTTGACTGTGACCTAAATGCTAAAAAAAATTTTTCGAACTTTCGCTCCAACTTTTGAACCATAGGAGATAGACTTTATATTTGGTATGCATACTTCACTAGTTAAGTGTTTTCAAATGACACTAAGGTCAAAGACCTTGTGAACTTGACTGTGACCTATATGCTAAAAACAGATTTTTAATATTTAATATATGCTACCAAAATCACAGATTTCTTAATTGTCAATAAAGCCGTAATTTCAGATAAAAAGGAATAAGTTTGAATACAGTTTCCATGGTAACGGAATAACTATTAAATTTAAAATATATTTTCTTAGTAAAATAGTCACTTTGACATATCCCAAAGTATACATACTATCATTATCTTTAGACAATATAGTTGGTATCAAGATTAAAGATCGGTTAAATAAAAATAGATGGCATTAGATGTCAGATTTAGAGGTCTGAAGGTGTATGATTTTGACGACGGTTTCCATGGCAACGGAACGCCAGATTAAATTTAATTATATATTTTTAGTAACATCCTTGCCTTATCCCTCTCCATAGTAAAGATAAACATTTTCTGAGTGGGGGCCTTAAATGGCCCTTACCTTATATACTTCTTTAAACTTTTTAAATTCTTCAGAAATCCATAAATTACAGCATTTCTTCAAATTCGATCCTGCAAATTTATCTTTCTTAAAATAACCACAAGCATGTAGTATCATGTACACCATACTTTGTTAGGCATTTGCTTATTTTTTCTGTGTTAAACGTTTTATTACTATGTAAGCCAGGTAATTACATTATTGACAAGTTGAAAAAATTATAAAATAACTCGCTATATCAATTCATTATAGACATTTTTGAAAAAGATCTCACACGATGGAAAGAGGAAGATGGGGTTTACAGTGAAAGCCACAGTTTTTCTGCAATGTTGGATCAAGTCAGAAAGCAATCTTACATGACATTTGTTGGTGTCCCAGGATCAGGAAAATCGGCGACTATTCATCACTTAGCCCTGATGCTCCAGAGAGAAGGATACGAGGTTGTACCGATTACAGATATCGGGAAGATTGAAGATTATTCTGACTCGCGTCATCCACAGGTTTTTGTCATTGATGATGTGGTAGGTGTTTTAGGTCTGCAAAAACAAAAGTTAGAGTCATTGATAGACTATGAAAAAAGAATTTCAAATCCTTCCAATAGAAATACAAAGATATTAATGTCATGTAGGGAAGCAGTTTTTAATGAATGTTACAAATCATTTTTCTCACATGAAAAAAACACAATTAAGATGCATAGCTGCAAAAATGCATTGAACGATGAAGATAAGAAAGCGATCCTGGAGAAACACGACTTGGATAGAGATTTGTTGTCCCCTATATTACTGGCAGAAACATTGGGTTTATTTCCTCTGTTGTGTAAACTATATTCAAAAGTGAAGAAATTTAGAAAGAATGTTGAAAGGTTTTTTACCCGTCCAGCTGAATGTATATTAGAAGAATTTGATAAAATGCAAGTGCAAAATAGTTTATGCTATGCTACATTGGTCTTGTGCATGTTAAATGACAATAAACTATCAAAAGAAATATTGAACAGCACTGGAAACGTTGTTTTCTTGGAGATGAAATCAAAAGTATTAGAATATTGTGAAGTTGAAAGTAACACTGATGCATTTAGATTTGTAAAAGCATTGGCAGCTATGGATGGGACTTACACAAAACTCTGTGGTACTGAGTACACTATTATTCATGACTCTGTATTTGAAATTCTTTCATATCATTTTGGTTCTCAGTTTCCAGATCTTCTTTTGCAATATATTATCTGTGGTTTCATTGCTAATAATGTGAAAGTACAAGAATGTGAAGGAGAGTCGGAGGTTGAATTTAAACAAGTTGTAAATGAAGTGTTTATTGGTGAGGAGCATGAATCAATAAGTAGTAAAAGAAGCCAGGATTTGTTTGATCTCGTTCTTACGTTAAAAGAGGATCAATATCCAATGTTAGCAGAGCGTTTTTACAGAGATATAGAGAATATGGAGCTGTATGATGTTTTTATGAATAATATTTTGAAACATCCGAAGGTGTGTCAGGCTTTTATTGGGGTGTTAGAGACAAAGTCCTACACTGAGTTAAAGGCTTTATTCTTGTCAGAACAGAAAGATGCATCTAAGGTTGTGAGTAAAGGAAAGCGTGTGAGGGAGAAGATTGAGAGGTTGGATGAGAGGAGCAGAGAATGGAGCAGACAGGCGGTGCTGGTGAATGAGAGGATTGATAATAGAGAAATAAATTACAGTGTGAGGGTTATCAGTTGGGTAGTTTACTACGGACACAATCAGATCCTAAAATATATTTTGAAACAAATTGAATTACACAACGAAACAAAGATTGAACTATTTTGGAATTCCTTTAGCCCAAGGTTAATATATGAAACAAAAAAAGGAGAAAATAACACTGAAAAATATATTGCAACAGTCAAATTATCTTTATTTAACTCCATATGTGATACAACAAATCAAAAACAGGAAAATAGTCGGTCCAATTTTGAACATGACCGCTTATTTGTATTGAGTTGTTACAGTGGTGATTTGGAAACTGTAAATATTTTAATCAAGTTTGTCGATATAAAAATGACAAACAAAAAAACCAAATATTTGTTTGATGATACACCATTGACAGCAGCATGTAAGGGTGGACATATGAGTGTAGTGAAAGAGCTTATTTAAGCCGGAGCTGATATCAATCTACAAGGTGAGTTTGATACACCATTAACAGCAGCATGTGAGGGTGGACATATGAGTGTAGTGAAGGAGCTTATAAAAGCCGGAGCTGATATCAATCAACAAGGTAAGTTTCATACACCACTGACAGCAGCATATAAGGGTGGACACAGGAGTGTAGTGAATGAGCTTATAGAAGCCGAAGCTGATATCAATCCACAAAGTGGGGTTCATACATCACTGACAGCAGTATGTGAGGGTGGCCATATGAGTTTAGTGAAGGAGCTTATTGAAGCCGGAGCTGATATCAATCTACAAGGTGGGTTTCATACACCACTGACAGCAGCATGTAGGGGTGGACATAAGAGTATAATGAAGGAGCTTATAGAAGCCGGAGCTGATATCAATCAACAAGGTATGTTTGATACACCACTTACAGCTGCATGTGAAGGTGGACATATGAGTGTAGTGAAGGAGCTTATAGAAGCTGGAGCTGATATCAATCAACAAGGTAAGTTTCATACACCACTGACAGCAGCATGTGGAGGTGGACATATGAGTATAGTGAAGGAGATTATTGAAGCCGGAGCTGATATCAATCAACAAGATGCGTTTCATACACCACTGACAGCAGCATGTGAAGATGGACATATGAGTTTAGTAAAGGAGCTTATAGAAGCCGGAGCTGATATCAATCAACAAGGTGGGTTTCATACACCACTAACAGCAGCATGTGAAGGTGGACATATGAGTTTAGTGAAGGAGCTTATAGAAGCCGGAGCTGATATCAATCAACAAGGTAAGTTTCATTCACCACTTACAGCAGCATTTGAAGGTGAACATATGAGTGTAGTAAAGGAGCTTATAGGAGCCGGAGCTGATATTAATCTACAATGTGATTTTCATACTCCACTAACAGTAGCATGTAGAGGTGGACATTTGAGTGTAGTGAAGGAGCTTATAGAAGCCGGAGCTGATATCAATCTACAAGGTAACTATGATACACCACTGACAGCAGCATGTGAGGGTGGACATATGAGTGTAGTGAAGGAGCTTATAGAAACCGGAGCTGATATCAATCAACAAGGTAAGTTTCATACACCACTGACAGCAGCATGTAAGGATGGACACATGAATATATTGAAGGAGTTTATAAAAGCCGGAGCTGATATCAATCTACAAGGTGGGTTTCATACACCACTAACAGCAGCATGTGAAGGTGGACATAAGTGTGTAGTGAAGGAGCTTATTGAAGCCGGAGCTGATATCAATCAACAAGGTACGTTTCATACACCACTGACAGCAGCATATGAGGGTGGAAACAGGAGTGTAGTGAAAGAGCTAATAGACGCTGGAGCTGATATCAATCTACAAAGTCGGTTTCATACACCACTAACAGCAGCATGTAAGGGTGGACATAAGAGTTTAGTGAAGGAGTTTATAAAAGCTGGAGTTGATATCAATCAACAAGGTGAGTTTTATACCCCACTGACAGCAGCATGTGGGGGTGGACATATGAGTTTAGTGAAGGAGCTTATAGAAGCTGGGGCTGATATCAATCAACAAGGTGAGTTTGATACACCTCTTACAGCAGCATGTAAGGGTGGACATATGAGTGTAGTGAAGGAGCTTATTGAAGCCGGAGCTGATATCAATCTACAAGGTAACTATGATACACCGTTGATAGCAGCATGTGAAGGTGGACATATGAGTGTAGTGAAGGAGCTTATAGAAGCCGGAGCTGATATCAATCAACAAGGTAAGTTTCATACACCACTGACAGCAGCATATAAGGTAGGACACAGAAGTGTAGTGAAAGAGCTAATAGACGCCGGAGCCGATATTAATCCACAAGGTGGGTTTGATACACCACTGGAAGCAGGACGTGGGAGGGGATATACGAGTGTTGTGAAAGAGCTACTAGAAGCCTGACCAGATATCAATCAACAAGGAATATAGTGCACCACTTGATAGCAGCATATAATAGTTGAAATATGAGTATAGTGGAAGAGAGTATAGAAGTCTGAGCTGATATCAATTTAAAGAATAACATTAATACTCCACTTACGGTAGCGTATAATGGATGATATATTTGTGTTGGACGAGTGTAGTGAAGGAGCTTCTAGGGATATGATTTTGTCTCAATGAACTGAATGGGTGTCATATACCACTGACAGCATCATGTCGGGTGGACATTAAAGTAGCTGCTACAGGAGCAGACTGATATCAAACAGTAAGGTTTGTCAGATACTTACACTCCACTGGTAACATTGAATGAGGATGAGATGTTATGAATATTTCCTATTATTTATTCAATAACATACAATATAACAGTGAGGTAAAACTTCCGCAGAAGCCCTCTGATAATACCTCACCAGGGGTGCCAGGAGCTTCCTGGATCGATATAGTTTTATGTAATATATCAAAATTTGAACAGAATTTTTTCACATTATGCTAATATATGATTGTTGATGCTTCATTTTCATACATCTACATAAATATCTCAAGACAAATTAGCATCATTTTTATATATGATAAGAAAGTATACATTTAATACCAATAGAAGTATGACCCTTGTTGCAGTGGAGATTGTGTGGGGAAAAAAGAAAGAAGTCTATGTCAATCTCACTGCAACTAGTATTTAGGGCCAGGTCACCCTCAAATACGGGTCTTTTTTTGTTTTACAGCTTATAAAACAAGTTCAATATGTAGAGTTTTGTGATAATAAAATTAGATTATAATAACACATCAGAATGAATGAATGTTACAAAGACATGAATATTTTTTCCTCACATACATAGTTTGAATCTGGCATTACATTTTCATTTGATGATCTATTGACTTATTCATTTTGAATATATTTTAAACATAATGTTTTACAGTTACATGAAAAATAACATAGCAAAAAATAGTGTGCCGTATAGTGGACTTAAAAGTGTGAATACATGTATATATAGTTTATCATGGCAGCATATAATACCGAAAAAAAAAACCTAGTGTGCTTTATAGTGAATTAATAAATGTGTATACATGTATATATAGTTTATCACGGCAGCAGATAATGCCAATAACGCTATAACTGGTATTAGAATCACAAGGAATTTTGAAACATATGATTTATTTTCTCTTTGAATTTTGTCAAATCATGTGATTGTAATAGTAAAAAATTCGATTTCATTTCATTTTTTAATGCATTTTTAATACACCGTTGATAGCAGCATGTGAAGGTGGACATATGAGTGTAGTGAAGGAGCTTATAGAAGCCGGAGCTGATATCAATCAACAAGGTAAGTTTCATACACCACTGACAGCAGCATATAAGGTAGGACACAGAAGTGTAGTGAAAGAGCTAATAGACGCCGGAGCCGATATTAATCCACAAGGTGGGTTTGATACACCACTGGAAGCAGGACGTGGGAGGGGATATACGAGTGTTGTGAAAGAGCTACTAGAAGCCTGACCAGATATCAATCAACAAGGAATATAGTGCACCACTTGATAGCAGCATATAATAGTTGAAATATGAGTATAGTGGAAGAGAGTATAGAAGTCTGAGCTGATATCAATTTAAAGAATAACATTAATACTCCACTTACGGTAGCGTATAATGGATGATATATTTGTGTTGGACGAGTGTAGTGAAGGAGCTTCTAGGGATATGATTTTGTCTCAATGAACTGAATGGGTGTCATATACCACTGACAGCATCATGTCGGGTGGACATTAAAGTAGCTGCTACAGGAGCAGACTGATATCAAACAGTAAGGTTTGTCAGATACTTACACTCCACTGGTAACATTGAATGAGGATGAGATGTTATGAATATTTCCTAGAGGTTTGATATTTGAAGGAACTGCTACAGATTGGGGTTTATTATCATTTACAAGACCCCTTAATGCAAATCTAATGGTGGATAAATACGATTGTGATAAAATCTGCTAGCACTCATGTATAGTAATTATACATACAGAGGAAATCGTTTAAATAGAATTAAAACTTTTATCTATGATTAAAATTTTGCATTTGATCTGTAACATCCTTTGTTTAGAATGATTAGTGGACATAGTTTTTTGAAAAGTGATTTTATAGAAGGGCATTATTTTCCTGGATGTTTGGGTTGATGTTATTGTAAGGGTAAGGTTCAGCGAGTACGATTGTGTGCTATTCTAAAATGGTCCGTCTGTTAAAGGTTAAACAAGACGAATGTTCCGTAAGTTTAGGATAAGCGCTATTTTTTTGAAATCGTTGCTTGTGTGCTTGCACGTGTTATGTCTACTGAAGAATAGAAGATTCGGTAAAAGAGAGAATGGTGACTCTGGACAAGGTTATAATTATGGTGGTTTAACTTTGATGCCTATGTTACACTGAAAGTGTGTGTCGGCTCTAAAGAGGGCACTGTGACTATCAAATAAGTTTTGAAAACTCAAAGATTGGTTTGAATACTTAGAAAGTGCTGAGAGGCGGATAATGCTGAGTAAATCAAATAAACATGAGAGTTTACATTCTTTAGAAAAAAAAATAATTCCGTATAGTGCACATTAAATGTATGAAAATAAGAGCATAAAAACTGACATTATACGCAATGTTTTAACTTCCCTCGCTTTTACATGTGTCTTAAAATTTTTATTTGTTAATACATGTATTTATAAGCATTAAGGTTTGCATTGCATTGTTCACAATTTTCACTCAATATATGTTGTTGTTAATTATATAAATTTTTCAACTCATCAATAAATATGTTCAACTCATCAATAAATATGTGAAGTTGCACTGTTATTTTTAATCACTCTGCAAAAGTGGAACAATTTTAGTCACAAATGTCATTAAGGTAGAATGCCTGTTTTATCAATCATTAAATTTTACTTGTCAATCCTTGTTCATCCTTGATATTTATAAAGATCATGATCCATTATTTGATTTCATACTTCAATATTTTAAATTACGGCTGTAATGCTACAATTGTTTGGTTGAAAAATAAGTTTGTATGATATAAGATTTGCTGCAAAACTGTGTGAATGCTCAGTTACACTTTATGTTTTTGTCTCCTTATTGCCTCTTATAGTTTTCCCTTGAAATAGTGTATATTACTTTGTTAATATGATGCATTGTAAAATATTGTTTTTGTTTAAAATTAAAAAAAAACAATCTTTGAAATGAAAAAAAATATATTTTTTTATTACACACTTAGTAATAAATACAGGTTTTTTGCATATGCGATACGGATGACCTCACAATAGCCGTATCAACCCTGCAGGGCTGATATGGATTTGCGGGGCTGATATCCGTATCAGCCCTCCAAATCCATATCAGCCCTGCAGGGTTGATACGGCTACTGTGACGTCAATATCACACCCTTAGTAAATTAAACCACAAAACAGTACTTGTTATCGTACACAATGGTTGGTGCGTTCATATTCACTTAATTTTAACTTTTTGAAAATAAGGTTAATCTTAATTTACAAATACATGTAATACTATCGAATATTTTCAAATGACGGATCAAGAGCATTGAAATAAAAGTAGAAAAAAAACCAAATCTTATGAGACATTAGACTATGTACATGTATGTAAGAAGGCCATGCATGATTATTTACTTACTTTCTTCTCAACTGAATGTGTTCTGTATTTTATTACTAAGTATGTAATAAATATAATAAAACATACCCTTTTCCACATCACATCCTGTATCAGCCCTCGACCAATATCAGCCCTCGGGCCTTCGGCCCTCTGGCTGATATTGGTGTCTCGGGCTGATACAGGATGTGATATGGAAAAGGGTATGTATTATTCTCTATAGAATAAATCTTTAAAAGAATAACGAGATTTGTTATTATATTTTTTCGTTAAATCACATAATAAAAACAATAACAACGATGCTTATCATTTATTTTACTTTAAGGTACATATATACCAATTTTCTAGCAATATTTTTTAGTCTATTATAAAGTGTTTTTTAATTGAATTTCAACGTGTCATTGTATATTCAGGCATATATTTAAATTATCTACTGTTTTATATAACTGTTTTTATATGCCTCATGGTATGTAATACTGTAAATGCATTACATGTAGCTCGTACAATATTTGGCAGAAATTGTTTTTTGAAAATGTTTGTGTTGATTTGATTTAGAAGGATATGGAAATAACGAACAGTATTCAATCTCAACGTCCATTAAACAAATATAAAGAATAAGAGTAGAGCAAACACGGACCTCCGAAACATCAGAGGTGTGATCAGGTGCCATGGAGGAGTGAGCATCCCCTGCCGACCGATCACACCCGCCGTGTGCTCGTGGTCATAATCAGGAAATACCGGAAAAAATCCGTGGTCAATTCAGTGTATAAATAATGGACTAACAATTGGTATGAAAAACGTCAGTCAGCATTTCATTCAATGATAAATTGTATTTGCTGACAAGGTCATTGTATCGACCATAGAATTTACGAAATGATGACTTTAAACGAGACTGTTGATATTCTTGTTTCATCAACTTGCTTGTCAATAATTTACCTCGTTTAAGAAATTGTTCATACGTAGAGCATGCTCTTGCGTATCGAATCAACTGAGATATAAATACTCCGTATGCAGGTGATGAAGGTATATTGCTGCATAAGTAAGGAAAGTTGACGATAGAAAAGTTAAAGTCATCACGTTTATCATATAGCTTGGTTGTTAGATTACCATTAGTGTCTTTTTTAAGTAAAATATCCAAGTATGAAGCAGAAGTGTCGGACTCTGTGGTATCTTTAACCTCAAGCTCACCAGGATATATCGTGTCGACGTAGGAATGGAAATTATCATTATTAATTGACAATACGTCGTCGATATATCTAAATGTCGAGTTGAAGGCCACAGCAAGTGTTTTCTTCTTTTCACGCAAAAGATTTTGTATAAATTCTGCTTCATAAGAATATAAATATAAGTCTGCTAATTTAGCTCATGTGTTAATGATCTGATTTGTATATAAGTGCTAGACATTTAGCAAGTGTACTAGCGAGCGTATCCGCTAAAAGCGATAGAAAGTACACAAAGCTAAATCAAATAAGTTTACAGTATGTTGTTCCATTCAATTGTTACAGTTTTTAATGGATATTTTGTATATCAAATTAGTGGACAATTTGTGATCAATTAGAGTAATGTTTTTTTTTGTTTCAACTAATATTCAATTTTGTCCCTCAAATTAATTTTATTCTTATTTTGAATTAATAATAAACTTACTGTAATGTCCACCTTCTTTAAATTTTAGCTCTTAAAGTCGAAGTGCTTATGCGAAAGTAGAGTGTCCGTCGTCTGCCCGTCCGCCCGTATATAGTCATCTGTCTGTCCGTCTGTTAACAATATTTAAAAAAGGCTATTCCTAACACACTTTTGGTCTGATTTAAATATAATTGGCAGACAAGTAGACCACACTAAGATACTCTCTATTAATCTTTTTTTTATTTCCATGAAAGGTGGTGCCATGGTTATTAAAAATAGAAAAATCTTTTGAAATATTTGCTGATCCTCTTACAGTTTTGATTCGCTAGCAATAATCTTTGCCTAGAAAAAAAATAAACAAATGATATTTTTTAAAGTCTATAGTTTTGCTCTCGCAATTTTCAACTTCTAAAGCTACTTTTCTCTTCCTTTGTTATAAGTTTAAACCAGTAGAGCTAAAGTCTAATCAAGGACTTCTGGTCTTCCTTTCAGGCTGAAGATCACAATTTACAAATAAGCTTCGATTATTGCTTTCAAGCTTTTAAATAACAAAAGAATCGATGCTGCCTAAATACCAAACATCTGAAACATAATCATGTTTATCCTAACCTATGAACACGTCGTTTCTGGTTATGTTAAAACAGTTATTAATGAAAACATTAAATCACCAATTTTAAAAGGGCCAACAGTAGGGAATCCTTATCTTTGAAGTGGAGTCATATTCTTTTATAAATATGTATTATGAACTATGTTGAAAATCACGCCAGACAACCTGCTAAATATTAGAGACATTGACAATTAGTCAGAGTGAATGAAATCCGTAGATATAAAGTATTAGTGCTCAAAAGTTCATTAAACAATACCAAATAGGAGCACAGCAAACACGAATCTCCAAAGCAAGGGGAATCACTTGCCATGGGAAACAATAAATTTTATGAAGACATGCTCTCCAAACACCACGTAGATATTGTTAATCAGAAACTCGAGCATCTTTTTAAGGAAGCTCTAAAAACTAACGGAAACTGTTTTTTGGGGCTCAGAGAAAAATATATCATATAAAGATATGCATATTGAGACTTTTTCATTCATTTCGAACATAGAGTGTGTGCCTTATTTGTGCAAGAAAAATGTTCAAAGACAATGGACTATTTGTGGGCAGAAATCACTGTTGTTTATTTACTAGGGATGGCAATTCTTAACCGGTTAATCGGAACGATGCTAATCGGTTATAAAAAATCCGTAATCGGTTAGTCGGAAAAAAAATACAAATATATGTAAATTTGAACACATTTTATTAAAATTCATATTTTTAGAAGGGAAACCTCTAATTAAAGTCCATTAAGCGTTTTTACATATCTTGTAATTAAATAATTTGGAGGTATTTATGGCTCTTCTGACTGAGATTACGGGGTAATTGGTCAGTTTTTAAAGTGTTAATTGCTGTTTATGAAACATTATGTTGTTACCCCGACTGTCCTGCGTGTTTTTTTTAATGATATTAAAAAAAGTTACCATTTAGCACTTTTAACTAGTATGCCTTTATGTTGCCGTTATCTATTGAATTAGAAAATAAAATTTATATAGAGAGCTCAGACATAGCTTTGATTATGATTACAACGCAGAATAAATTTCTTAAACATCTGCGTTGGAAAATTATCCGCGATTGTTTTCTCAGGCAAGATTAATGATTATCTTTATTCTTTCTTGTATTAATGAAATTTAAATAAAATATTGTCTAATGCACATAAAATTATTACGATTAAGATAATTAACAGAATGTAATTTCTAATGTCTTTTTTAGCACTAGTACTGCTTCTTGTGTATATAAAAAAATGTCAAAATGTTCATCTTGATTCGACTAACCGGTTAATCGGTCGGAACGTCTTGCGGTTAACCGATTAGCAATTCTGTAATCGATTGCCATCCCTATTATTTACATTGGGAAAATTAATAAAAATGATTAATTAAAAATCTTATACTTGGTCTATTATAATGCTAAATCAATCCTTGATAAATTATGCAATTATGCAATTAACAATAAATAATTTTTTTTTTGAATTTTACATCTGCGGACAGATCACTCAACTGCATAAAACTACCCAATAAATGGAAATCTTTGTGTGCAGTGTTTATAGCCTCCCTAATGTCAACTTCAGAGTACTCGAGTGTACAATCAGTTTGTTTTTTAACAAAGTAATTTTGCAAATGACCCATATTATTACAACGTTAGGAAATTTACGGTTTCATTTTTATTGAAAAGTAGATGACAATGAAATTAGAAAGCCTTTTACGAGAGGATATCAAAAAGTTCGTGGACTGATGCTATAAAAATAGTATTTATTCTGATGAGATTCCCTGGAGCTGAGTAAGGACTTCAATCAGTCTTGTTTATATGACTTTACAAAGTCATGAACAGCATATTTCAATGCATATAATATTGCAAATGAATTTATACAGTGGGAGAGATCCTCGCTTGATTCTGCCAGCATATTTTGCTTTTTGGACTTCAATAAGTACAACACATAATTAACGTCATTTTTTGACATGATTGATTTTTCACACCTTGACTACAAATCGACATTAACTGCGCTTTCCTTTTCTCTCTGAATCTATTTTTGCATTAAAAAGCAAGTACTCTGGATGCATATTATATTTCTGTAGTCCGTTTAAGCATTTCCTAGGTCTATACGATTTTTTTCAGGGGCAAAACTTATAGAATGTTGAAGAAAAAAAACTCCCCCATTTTGACGTCATTTTCAAGGAAATATTTGTTTGGATACGCCATGTAAAATTTACGGTAAAATTTCATGGAACTTCCGGAATAAAATATAAATTAGATATTTTATGGAACAATAGTGCCCCAACACATATCTGAAAAAACTTGAAATTTGGATTTCAATGTTCAATACGTATCAATAGTTTTTTTTTTCAATTATTTATTCAATAACATACAATATAACAGTGAGGTAAAACTTCCGCAGAAGCCCTCTGATAATACCTCACCAGGGGTGCCAGGAGCTTCCTGGATCGATATAGTTTTATGTAATATATCAAAATTTGAACAGAATTTTTTCACATTATGCTAATATATGATTGTTGATGCTTCATTTTCATACATCTACATAAATATCTCAAGACAAATTAGCATCATTTTTATATATAATAAGAAAGTATACATTTAATACCAATAGAAGTATGACCCTTGTTGCAGTGGAGATTGTGTGGGGAAAAAAGAAAGAAGTCTATGTCAATCTCACTGCAACTAGTATTTAGGGCCAGGTCACCCTCAAATACGGGTCTTTTTTTGTTTTACAGCTTATAAAACAAGTTCAATATGTAGAGTTTTGTGATAATAAAATTAGATTATAATAACACATCAGAATGAATGAATGTTACAAAGACATGAATATTTTTTCCTCACATACATAGTTTGAATCTGGCATTACATTTTCATTTGATGATCTATTGACTTATTCATTTTGAATATATTTTAAACATAATGTTTTACAGTTACATGAAAAATAACATAGCAAAAAATAGTGTGCCGTATAGTGGACTTAAAAGTGTGAATACATGTATATATAGTTTATCATGGCAGCATATAATACCGAAAAAAAAAACCTAGTGTGCTTTATAGTGAATTAATAAATGTGTATACATGTATATATAGTTTATCACGGCAGCAGATAATGCCAATAACGCTATAACTGGTATTAGAATCACAAGGAATTTTGAAACATATGATTTATTTTCTCTTTGAATTTTGTCAAATCATGTGATTGTAATAGTAAAAAATTCGATTTCATTTCATTTTTTAATGCATTTTTAATACTGTAGTCAGTTATTTTTAAATTCTCATATTTAATTTTATTTCTTGTTTTCCATATGACCCATTTATAAATACATATTAAAATGTTGACAACGGTTCTTTGGGTTTGCGGTTCCTTCAAGTATCCTTATATTATTGTTTGTTGGTCAATTTGTAAAGTTCCATTTAGTTGTAGCACAATTTCAATTATATCTTCTAGTAACTTGAGTGTTGTTTTCACTTTTGTACAATGGAAAAAGAGGTGTTGTTTATTTTCTTTATGATTTTTACACAAGTTGCATACAGCATTGGATAGTCCAATTTTACATAATTTATCTTCAGTATACAATATGTTATGCACGTATTTCCATTGGAATTCTTGAATTTTATTTTTAACTTTCAGTTTTGAAATACTGTCCCAAACTAGTTTCCACTGTATGTTATTTACATATATATTTTCCCATTTTTCTTGACATTTTGGAATTATTGACTTGTTTAATATTTTTTCTATGTTCTTTAACTTGATATCTTCATAGGTTACCACTATTTGTATCTCTTTTTATGAGTAAATTATTATTCAATTTATAAGAGAGTTTTATTTCGCTATTAAATACTGAGTTGTTTTTTTTTCAATATTGGATAAAACAGTTTAGGAATGGCTGATTTTATTTTTACTATATTCAAATATCCAACATCTTTTGTCTAATAATTTATTAAAAATGATTTCATTATATTCAAAACAATTTTCCGCATCATTCCAAATGTCTTTAATTTTTAATAAACCACTTTTAATAAATGATTCCACATATAGGCTTTTCCCTTGAAATTGTATAAGTTTATTACCAAAGAGTGAGAGGTTAAGTATTTCCTCTCGATTCTCTGGCTCGAATTTTGACTGAAATTCGCTATATGCGATGAGTGCTTTTTTATAAAAAAAAAATAGACATGTTATTTAAGGAAATCGGAGATAAATCTGAACAAGTGCATAAGAAATATTCCTGACTTGAATGCATATCCTTACTCTGTAACCAGTGTTTACCAATAGCATTCCATGTTTCTATCTTTGAATGCATGATTTTATAAATTGTTTTTATTTGTTTACTTTTTATAAAATTAAAAATATTTGTCATATTCATCCCTCCTTCATTCTTGCTTAAGCAGCACACATTTCTGTCAATTTTATTCAATTTATTATCCCAAATAAAAGACCAGACAATATCGTTTAATTGTTTTGCATATATATCCGGTATTCCCCTCATTTCGATTTCATAGCCAATAACTGGAATTTTTAAATTTTTTATTATCAAAGTTTTCCCTTTGAATGTAAGGTTCCTAGTTTTCCAGACATGCAAGCTGTTCATTATTTTTTCTATTTTTTCCAACCAAATTGCATTCGTATCAATACCATATCCATGATATACCCCCAAAGTTTTTTTTATTAGTTTTTATCCACTGTATCTTTTTAAATTTTGGTGTTTTACCTTTTGATTTGCCAATAAACAGGCCCTTTGTTTTTGATTTTTGCCCCTGACGCTTTTTCATATATTTCTAACACATTGAAGGAATTTATTAAAGATTCTTCGTCCTTATTAAATAGCTGAGTATCGTCTGCGAACATATTTATTTTACATTCTATGTGTTGTTCTTCATAAGGAATTAAAATGCCCTTAATCTGCGGATTTTGCCTAATTGCGCAGGCCATAGGCTCTATTTGAAGAACATAAAGCAATGGAGCAATAGGGCAACCTTGTCTTGCCGATCTTGATATTGGAAAATATTTAGATACAAATCCATTAGTTTTAATGCATGTTTTTGATTAAATAAGTAACATTTTTATCCAATCGCAATATTTTTTACCAAAATTAAATCTTTTTAATGTTGCTTCTATCCAGCCCCATTCAATTCTATCGAACGCTTTTTGTTGATCTAGAAATATAATTGCTCCTTCTAAATCTTCATTATCAGCATAATCAATAATATCTTGAATCAGTCTATTTGCATCACTTATGTTTCTGCCTTTAACAAATCCTTTTTGGTCTTGATGAATTAATTTTGGTAGTACTTTTTTTAATCTCTCGGCGAGTATTTTAGCAATAATTTTATAATCATTGTTAAGCATTGTAAATGGTCTCCAGTTTTTTTATATCTTCTCTTTCGTTCCCTTTATGTATTAATGAAATTACTCCTTTTGTTTGTGAGTCACAAAGTGTGGCCCTATGAAATATGTGTTTTAGAACTTTTGAAAATTCATTTTTAATTATATCCCAGTATATTTGATAGAAAGTTGATAAAATCCCATCTTCACCGGGAGATTTATTTGGCTTTAATGACATCACTGCTTGATATATCTCTTCATCGTTTACATCACTATCGAGCATGTTTACATCATAATCGTCTAATTTACATTGCACTTCCGCTAATAATAATTCCCCACTTTCACTATCCCATCCTTCCGTATTTAATAATTTATAATAAAAATTAATTTGCTCTTCGATGATTGAATCAATGTCAGTTTTATAGGTACCTTTTTCTGTTTTTATTCTATTCCATAATTTTTTCTCTCCATTACTCTTTTCTAATTGAAAGAAATATTTCGAAGGAGCTTCTCCTTCTTTGAACCATCTACATTTTGATCGTATTATTGCCGCTTCTGTCTTATCTATATAAATTTCCTTTATTTTTTGCTCAAGGTCATTTTGATACTTTTTATTAGTTGTAGGATTGTTTTTAATCTCTTCTAATTCTTTTTCTAATTCCTCAAGTTTTTGTTTATTAACGTTTAATTTTTTTGGAATCTCAATACACAATGTTTTTATCTTATATTTAGTCAAGTCCCACTAGTATAGAATATCCTGACAATTATCTAAGCTCTTCTTGTAATTATCCCAAAATTCAACAAATGTTTTTCGGAAGTCTTCGTTTGTTAATGTTTTATGATTCATTGTCCATAACCCTGGGCCTCTTTGGATATTGTCTATTTGTAGTTTCAATGTTGTCAAATCGTGAACGCTAAATGGGAAATGGACAATAGAACAATTGTTTATTTTGTGCAGTATATTTTCACTTGTAAGGAAAAAATCTATTCTCGATTTTGAATTGCCCCTGTGAAATGTGTAACATAGTTTTTCCGGGTTTCGTTCTCGCCAAATATCCTGCAATTCGCATCGTTTAATTAATTCATTAAGTTCTGATACCGCAATATCTTTTCGTAAGGGCACGGGATACCTGTCAAGCTGTTTATTTTGTGTGCAATTAAAGTCACCGCATATAATTTTATAATGAGCTGTTTCGTCAAATTTTAGTGAGTTAAAATACTGTTTTCTGTCAACTCCGTTATTCGGAGTGTAGATACATTTAAGGTCTACTGTAAAGTCATTATTGTTTATGCTAACAGTTGTGTCCCTTCCCTCTCTGTCAGAAATAATTTTTGTGATTTTAAATTCGGGCTTTTTGATCATGAATAACATCCCCACACCCCGTGATTCGCTAGACCAATTATTCCAAATAGAGTTTGACCCTTTAAATGTTTTCCATTCATTTTCCCACTTTTGTGTTTCTTTATCTGTCCCATGTGTTTCTTGTAAACAAATTATATCGTATTTGCGTTTACTCAACCATGAAAAAATACACATTCTTTTTTTCTTATCTCGTAGCCCATTAACATTAATAGAAGCTATATGTAGAGTCATTTTAAGTGAGAATACAATCTAAAAAAAATACCAGGAAACACGAATGAAGAAAAAAAAATAATATGTACAATATATATACAAGTAGTAATTATGTACATGGTGACCAGTCTATTTAACAAAAGTCACATTGCTCAGCTCTGTTATTTAGAGTTTACATTTTCTGGATTTTACCCTGCTTTTCGGTCGAAGTTGGGGTATTGGAACTTAACTTCCGTTTTGTAATGCTAGGGGTACGAGGAGGACCGTTCGCAGAACAAATGTAATTGCCGAAAATTTCGGCAATTTTCTCGGCTCCTTCGCTACTGACATGCACACCGCTGGGGTCATTGCTGTCATACAGTGCTCTAGTAGCAAGCCCTTGGTCATTTATGAATGTGCTGCACACGTCAATCACCGATAGTAATTTATTTTTTTCACACAATTTTTCAAGGAATTTATTCACATGGCAAGTGTTGTCGTTCTTTTTTTTAATCGCGGCGCTTTTTCCTTTCCTGGGTATGACTGTGCATACTGCAATTCGAGCCTCGGGGAAAGTTTCCTGAATCTTGTTAAGACCCATCATAACATTGCCGGTTAAATCTCCGATTTCGTCTTGACATCTGGTAACATCATTTGTTCCTAAATGAACGATTACGTTTTCAGGTGTAGCTTCGTCTAATTTTTTCTTAGCGTATTCGAGTAATTGTGACACGTTTTCGTAGGATGACCCAGAGACCGAGGCGTTTAAGATATTTGGTGGAAGCTTTTGAATGCGCTTGCAGTTAGACGCCCCCAGAATAACGGTATTGATCTGATCGTCATGCGTGCCTGCTTCCGTACTGTCAGTTTCGCTTCGTTGGTCTTCGTCGTTTAAAGCCTCTCTACTTTCATTGATATCTGCGGCATATTTACCATACTTATGTACCATTTTTTCTGAAAGTAACTCGCAGTTTTCCATACTATGTCCCTCTTTTTTACAATATCTGCACACAGGTTCATTTTCACAGTCTTTGGCTAAATGACCTTGTTTGTTACAATTAAAGCAAATTGTTTTGTGGGTTTGTGTAGGCATTTGTACGAGGGGTGATCAGATTTTCCGCAATATGGACATTGCGTGCGATTATTATCCGCAAAGATTCTGACCTCGTGATCTCCAAATTTTGTTCTGTTTGGTAGAGTAGGTGCACAGTTTTAATATTTGCAAGTAACGTGTGCCGTTTTCAATCGACGTATTTTTAATAGTGCCGTGCTTGATGCTGCCTGCTACTACCTGACCATACTGCATCATATTAGTAGTTATGAAAGTATCTGGTAGTTCAATAGGGGCATCTTTGATTGTCACATTTGTGATTTGTTTGTCAACCTCATACAATGAAACTGTTCGATTTTTTACCGTTACAACGGACATTAATAGTTATTCTTTTGTTTGTTCACTTTTTAGAGTAACAAAACACTCCTTTTCTGTAATCTGAATTGCTTTTATATCATCAATGTTAATCTTTTCTTTTAGCCCGTCTAGTACATCTTCATGAGTTATATATACCCTTGTAAAATTTTGTCGAAAAGTGTATCGACAGGTTTCTTTGTACCTTCTGCATACTGAGTAGGGCTGAGTAGTGTTCATTTGGATTTACTACTTGCTGTCGTTTTGATTTTCAATGTTCAAAATATCACAATCTGATACTCACAGTTCGTTCTATCTAGTTGCAGCATACAAACCACAATACCAATCACACAATTTAAACAGCATACAGCACTCCAGAATAGGAAAAATAGGCAAATAAATTCAATATACTCGGAGCAACCAGAAAAGCCTGCCGTCCATGACAATAGTTTTTCTCAGAGACACTAAGGTCGAAAAAACGTCGTTTTTGAGGTTGCGCCGCCTGGACATACCATTGCTTACAAAAACATTACTAATTTATTAAAAAATGATATTCATGATTTGTGGTTTATTCTAAAGATAGAAAAGATGATGCTTACTCGATATTTTAAAATTCATTGATATACCTAAAGCGGTTTTAATTTTATGGCGCTAGTCCATGAACTTTTTGATAACTCCTCGTAGATGCTTAATTCATCAGATGGATGATGATTTCTCGTGTTAAAAGAGTAACATGAAAACCATCTATTTTCTGTCTTCACTAGTTTAGATGTATATAAAAATATCAGATAGGTAACGCGATAATTATATACCGGTCCTTAAAGAAAAGCAGACAACAAAACCGTCCTTGTTGTAAAGCTCGTTTTTCAGATTGTTTTCAGAGAAACTGCGATTCAATTCTGCTCGTTGTAATCAAAGTTATAACCATCGATTCCTTTCTTAAGAGAAAATTCTTCAACATCAAAAACCAATTGAAATATTTTTTTTTTGATTATTTACAACCATTAAAATCAATTTCGAATAACTATACCTATGCTGGATTCCTTATCTCCATAAAAATTCTTACAAAAAAAGATACGCCAAAGGTTTCAATAAATGTTTCATAAAGACTTTTTTCTTTAATTCTCACTACAATATTCACTGAAGTACTGTACAACAATTTACCCGGTAATTGAGAAGTAGGGGAAATCAGACATGTATACTAAAAAAATCTTTAAAAAAAATAAGAAAAGGTGAAATAATTTTTTTTTATCAAATTCAAAAACGTCGAGTTTCCGACTTTTTAACTTCATATAGTACCATTCCCAAAAATAAAATAACGTCCAGGTTTCTTGGCATCATTGAAAAATGGTTTTTCAATAAATATGAAACTCATAATCATTGATACTGTAGTTTGTGATCTCCAATAATGTCGTCACCATCAACGCTGGGAGAATCACCAATGGAACACAAAATGTTCTCAGACAAGTCGAGATTCATTGTGGACTTCCTGAGCAGACACTAGTTTGGATCCGACGTAACGAACGTTCCCATGATTTTGACATCATTTGCCATGACCTGTATAGGTATGAATCTGTAGTGATGTGGTTAGACATCAATGTTGCCGGCAGAACAGACTAACATGTTGTTGCTGGACGTGTTCCGGGGCAGTACCACCGGAACAACATATTGACACCCATGTTTTATCTTTTCCAGGCCGTTATGGCCGCCGATTCATTTTTCAAGATGACAATACCAGATGTCAAAGGGACCGGCTCGTTACAGATTATCTCCAACTCCAACTCCAGAATATTATCATATTACCATGACCCATACTTAGTCCGGACATTCCCTCATGAAGCATGTCTTAGACATGCTTGGACCTGCCAATGTCCAAGAACTTGCAGCAGCATTGCAAAAGAAATGGAGTAACCTTCCCTCATACGACCTGGGATGTCATGTTAAGAGTATGTCACGCCGAATCCGGGCTTGTGTGGCCATTCAAGCATTAGTTTTACCACCTATTGACTCTGTTTCAGGTTCACGTAAGAATCATGCAAAATCGAAAAAAATGTGATAAGTCACATGAAACCGAATTAGTTCTTGGTTTTATTAAAATAAAATAAAGATTGAATAAGATCATCTCAAAAAAAAATCCCGCTACTGATGTCAAATAAAAAAGAACGAGCATTGGAAGTTTTGGGTTAAAGTCACCGTTTTCAATGAATTATATAGCACAAATATGTTTCAAAACGCAACCTTCCCAAACTTATATAAAAACGCGATGCATATTTTTTCAGGTTTAGTGACAATCACATGTAGGCAAAATGATAGACCTGACAAATGCAAATTATTTGAGAAATCGAGACCTAAAATATCACTTCCTTCCTAAAAAAGTTTTCCCCTTTGATGTTTTCCCGGAAATCTCCAATCGGAAATCCTCGGATGTCTTCCAAACTAAACATGTAAAATTACTCGTAAGTAGACGCCATCGCACATTTTTTGAACGACGCCAACATTTTCAATGCGGTGTCGAAAAGATGCAGTCTGCTATTTGTAAATTGATGGTAAGTTTTGTTTTAATTGAATATTATAGATTGACTTGAGTTTACTTAAGCATACACTGTGGGGCCACCGGGATAGCCTTCAGTGGGTATTCCCTTCATTTGACCTTGACTATCTAGATCAGCTAGAGTGCGCGAAAAATCTTTCGAGGCCCTCAGGATCGCCCTCAACAACTTTGTTATTTAATAAGATCGACAGCGCTTTCGTCGTATAAAAACTAGTGTTGGTGCTGCGACATATACAAATACAGATGCAGTTGATAATCTAGAATACTAGGCCTAGAATATTATTTTAGAAAATTTTGAAACGGTAGACATGTAGCCCACATGCGTCGCACCTGTAGTCCTGCACATATGGTAAATTCTCAATACCAAAGAGCTTATGTATAGTGTTGCCGAATTCTACACTATACACAATCAGAGTCACCACTAGTGAGTTTGTAGATAGGTTAAGATGTAGGTCAACCACAATCTCTTGATTAAGTTATACAGTGTATTCCACTGAGAAAATTTAAGGAAAAGGAAATTAGAAAAAAACCAAAATGACTAGAAATAAATACCATATGCCTAGAACAAGTCATAAATAAAAATTATCTATTCATTATCAATATATTCGATCATTACATACTATTAGTTCAAGTTCAAGATATATTACTGTAGTCAACCGCGGATCAATACGTATAATGTCTACATGTAGGGTTTTATCATTGATCAATGTATACGTATGAAAACTACATGTAGGGTTTTATAATTGATCAATGTATACGTATAATGTCTACATGTAGGGTTTTATCATTGATCAATGTATATGTATGAAAACTACATGTAGGGTATTATCACTTAGCAATGTATATGTATAAAGTCTACATGTGGGTATTATCACGGATCAATGTATACGTAAAAAAGGTCTACATCTACGGTTTAATCATTGATCAATCTATATGTATAAAGCCTACATGTAGAATATTATATGAGATCAATGTATACATATAAAGTCTACATGTAGGGTTTTATCATGGATCATTGTATACGTATAAAGACTATATGTAAAGGTTTCATTAATGATCATTGTTAACGTATAAACTCTGCATATAGGGTTTTATCATTGAGCGTATTGTTAGGTATAAATTCTATATGTAGTGTTTTCTCAGCGATCAATGTATACGTATAAAGTCTGCATGTAGGATATTATCATTGATCAATGTTGTTGTGAGATGTGTATAAATGTTTCATCTTGTATATTATTAGTAACATTAAGTTTCTTGAACATTCCAGAGTGGTCAATATGTTTGGTCATTTTTTCTAGAACATTCTTGAACTTTATTCATGTCCAGAACTTTCCAGGAATATCATGTATTTACAATTTCTAGAATATTCTAGATTTATGATACTGTATAAATACCCTGTCAATTCGATGCATAAAAAAATTGTCGTATAAGCACTATTGAGATATAACTGGGATATATATTTTCACTGGGACATTGTGTGCAGCAACGGACACTCTGATGTATGTATTTTTAGATTCTTGCTAAGTTTGTACTTTATGTTTCATATACTTATTATATATTACTGTAAATAAATTATTGTTAAGTTTAAATTGTGTTATTGATCTTTGCTGGCATTTCGGGTAATTCTGACCCATAACAGAATTGGGGTCTCGTCCGGGATAAAGAATTTCTCGCACTTTTGCAGTTTATTGGCAGAATTGTGTTTATTGAACCGTTAAATTTGATTATAAGCCAGCAAAAATCAACATGGTATTTTCGGTCACAGACTTTCTTAGTTCACCAAGTGTTCAGGTATTTGATACGTTAAAAAAGGATGACTTGATCGTTTTAGGTTTGCATTTTGGGTTAGATGTTACATCCTCTCAGAGAAAGCAAGACATTAGAATTAAGGTTGCAAACAACACTACTGTATTAAATATCCCCTTAGATTCCAAAAAATCCCCTGTTGTTCCCCTGTCAGTCCCTGACATTTTCCTGTCTCTCCCTGACTTTCTCCTATGATCCCCTGTCGTTGTCCCTGCTCTCCCTGTCTAGTCCCTGTCGTCCCCTGTCGTTGTCCCTGCCCTCCCTGTCTACTCCCTGTCGTCCCTTGACATTCTCTGCTCTCCCTGTCCAGTCCCTGTCGTCCCCTGTCGTTGCCCCTGCCCTCCCTGTCTACTCCCTGTCGTCCCCTGACATTTATTTTGGCCAAGAAAAGGAGTTTAAAAAATATTTTTGTTGCATTTAAGAGTGAAAAATTATATAGTCTTGAAAACTAAGTATTTTTTTTTTTTTGAAAATATAGACTTAGTTAAAAGGTAACACATTTTAAATGCCTTAACTAAATCCCTGTAATATATGTCCTACAACTTGTATCAATGTGATTTTTTTAGTTTGGTAGCATTTCGGGGGAGGGGGGAGAACGGCAGGGAATTGCATCTATTCTAAAGAAGAAATAAATTACCAATTTATTGCATCTTGTGATGCTAGACGGCTTATACATTGTACTTTATGAACCTTAATGTATATTCATAATTATTTTTTATTTGATCTACTTTGAAACATCTTTGAGCGTAATAACTGTCTTTGTAAATGAACTAGATTTAATCAATTGGGAATACATTATCAAATCTACGCATGGAATTTTTTCCCGAAAGAATTTAAATGAATAAGAAATAGGTGAAAGGGATAGTATGTAAATGCATTAATAAAATAAATGTTTAAGAAATAAATAAGAATTATTAAATAAACTATTTATCTATTTTATTCATTTATTTTCTTATGTGAATAAATCTACAAATAGACTGAATTAGGAATAAATGAATAATTAAATAGATAAATAAATAATGAGAATTATATAAATTTATTCATTTATTTGTTTATTTTTTTTTATTTTATCACTCATTTATATCCCCAAAATTTGACTTATTAGTTTTATTTTATTCATTTGCTAAAATATGCTTCAAAGTATTTCATTAACATATTAAAAAGACTATTTATTACTTTAAGTCCATGATGGATATCAAAATAATTGTCTCATTATGCACAATATTAATCTGTCAATTAGAGTTTTGATACATTGATTTGATTAAAAATCGGTTTTTCAAACCCTAACACGGTTCTGAAAGAGCATCAAAGCCATTGATGTCTACCAGTAATTAACTCGGGGTACACAGTTATGACACCTATTATCTTTTTCAGTAACCGCTATACCTTGTTTATTTTGTGTTCAGAGCGACCGTGTACAGTTTACAGCTGTTTGAAATAACATTTTCGCTTTGAGAACTTAATTTTTCTTTCAATCAAAACAAAATAAAAGTATCAAATAAACTATTGACGGGTAAAGATTGCGCATAATGAGACGATTTTTTTTATATCCATCGTGGAAGTTAAATAATAAAAAGCAGTATTAATATGCTTCAAAAATACTTTGAAACACATTTTATCGTAAATAATTTTACATAAAATAAAACTAACAAATTCCATTTTCGGGTATTTGATTATTTAATTTGTTTGTATCGTCAATTTTAAAAGTAAAAATAAGATTGTTTTTATAATAAAAAATTAAGTGCAGTTAAAAGGTTTTTTTTAAAAAAATTATTTATCCTTAAATGTGCTACAGATTTTTTGATAGCATATTAAAACGACTTTTTATTATTTTAAGTCCGTGATGGATATCAAAATAATCGTCTCATTATGGACAATATTAATCTGTCATTTAGAGTTTTGATACATTGATTTGATTAAAAATCGGTTTTTCAAACCCTAACACGGTTCTGAAAGAACATCAAAGCCATTGATGTCTACCAGTAATTAACTCGGGGTACACAGTCATGACACCTATTATCTTTCTCACTGACCGCTATACCTTGTTTATTTTGTGTTCAGAGCGACCGTGTACAGTTTGCAGCTGTTTGAAATAACATTTTTTCGCTTTGAGAACTTAATTTTTCTTTCAATCAAAACAAAATAAAAGTATCAAATAAACTATTGACGGATAAAGATTGCGCATAATGAGACGATTATTTTGATATCCATCATGGAAGTTAAATAATAAAAAGCAGTATTAATATGCTTCAAAAATACTTTGAAACACATTTTATCGTAAATAATTTTACATAAAATAAAACTAACAAATTCCATTTTCGGGTATTTGATTATTTAATTTGATTGAATCGTCAATTTTAAAAGTAAAAAAAAAAGATTGATTTTATAATAAATAATTAAGTGCAGTTAAAAGGTTTTTTTTTTTTAAATTATTTATCCTTAGATGCGCTACAGATTTTTTGATAGCATATTAAAACGACTTTTTATTATTTTAAGTCCGTGATGGATATCAAAATAATCGTCTCATTATGGACAATATTAATCTGTCATTTAGAGTTTTGATACATTGATTTGATTAAAAATCGGTTTTTCAAACCCTAACACGGTTCTGAAAGAACATCAAAGCCATTGATGTCTACCAGTAATTAACTCGGGGTACACAGTCATGACACCTATTATCTTTCTCACTGACCGCTATACCTTGTTTATTTTGTGTTCAGAGCGACCGTGTACAGTTTGCAGCTGTTTGAAATAACATTTTTTCGCTTTGAGAACTTAATTTTTCTTTCAATCAAAACAAAATAAAAGTATCAAATAAACTATTGACGGATAAAGATTGCGCATAATGAGACGATTATTTTGATATCCATCATGGAAGTTAAATAATAAAAAGCAGTATTAATATGCTTCAAAAATACTTTGAAACACATTTTATCGTAAATAATTTTACATAAAATAAAACTAACAAATTCCATTTTCGGGTATTTGATTATTTAATTTGATTGAATCGTCAATTTTAAAAGTAAAAAAAAAAGATTGATTTTATAATAAATAATTAAGTGCAGTTAAAAGGTTTTTTTTTTTTTTAATTATTTATCCTTAGATGTGCTACAGATTTTTTGATAGCATATTAAAACGACTTTTTATTATTTTAAGTCCGTGATGGATATCAAAATAATCGTCTCATTATGCACAATATTAATCTGTCAATTAGAGTTTTGGTACATTGATTTGATTAAAAATCGGTTTTGAAAACCCTAACACGGTTCTGAAAAAACATCAAAGCCATTGATGTCTAACAGTAATTACCTTAGGGTACATGAACAGTCATGACACCTATTGTCTTTCTCACTGACCGCTATAAATAAAAAAAAAATAATAAGACTAAAAAAAAAACAATTTCTTGAGGATATAATTCATTGAACAATTTCTTTTGTATTTTTAATTTCAAATTCAATTTGAAAACAAATAGTAAAATTGATTGATATTTTTTGTAATAATTATTTATTTAATCATTTATTGTACTTTATCTATATACATGTACTATGTATTTATTTCTCTGTAATCTGTTTAATTCCTCTAAGAACTGGAATGCCTCTGTACCTTTAAAAAAAAAAAAAGAAAAACAGGGGTACGGGTTCAGTTTTGAATATTTTAGTGTTTAAAACCAATAAATTGATTTAAGTACTTAGTAAATTCAAAACAAATCAACTTATTGACTGCATGCATCTAATCATTATAAAAACAACGTTTTGTTTTTTTTTTAAATTGACGATACAAACAAATTAAATAACAATATACCTGAAAATTAGATTTGTTTGGTTCATTTGATGTTAACCATACATGTAGATAAAAAAAATGTGTCAAAGTATTTTTGAAGCATTTTTAAACTACTTTTAATTATTTTACTTCCATGGTGGATATCAAAATAATCGTCTTGTTATGCTCAATCTTTACCCATCAATAATTTCTTTGATACTTTTAGTTTGTTTTGATTGAGAAGATCAGTTCTCATACAAAGAAAAATTGTTATTTCAAACAGCTGCAATCTACACACGGTCGTCCCGCCACAACAAAAAATGTATAGCGGTCACTGAAAAAGATAATAGGTGTCATGACCGTGTACCCCGTGTTAATTACTGGTAAACATCAATGTGTTTGATGTTCGTTCAGAACCGTGTAAGGGATTTGAAAACCGATTTTTAATAAAATCAATGTATCAAAAATCTAATTGACAGATTAATATTGTGCATAATGAGACGTTTATTTTGATATCCATCATGGACTTAAAAGTAATGAAAAGTCGATTTAATATGCTAATAAAATACTTTGTAGCATATTTCAGCAAATAAATAAAATAAAATTAATAAATCAAATTTTGGGGATATAAATGAGTGATAAATTAAAAATAGATTTATATAATTCTCATTATTTATTTATTTATCTATTTATTCATGCATTCGTAATTCAGTCTATTTGTAGATTTATTCACATAAGAAAATAAATGAATAAAATAGATTAATAATTTATTTAATGATTTTTATTTATTACTAAGACGTTTTTTTATAACTGCATTTATATATCTTTTGTATATATTCCTTCAATTAATTTTCTATTCATTTAATTCTTTGGGGAAAAAATCCCATTCATAGATTTGATAATTTATTCCCAAATGTTTAAATCTAGTTCTTTTACAAAGACAGTTATCACACTTAAAGATGTTTCAAAGTAGATCAAATAAAAAAGTTTATAAATATATATATAAAGTTCATAAAGTACAATGTATAAGCCGTCTAGCATCACAAGATGCAATAAATTGGTAATTTATTTCTTCTTTAGAATCTATGCAATCCCTCCCCCCCCGAAATGCGACCAAGCTTAAAAAATCACATTGATTCCACTAAAAGAAACTATATTACAGGGGATTTAGGCATTTAAAGATGTGTTAACATTTTACAAAGTCTATTTTTCAAAAATAAATAAATAAATAAATAAATAAAGTTTTCAAGACTATATAATTTTTCACTCTTAAATGCAACAAAAATATTTTTTAAACTCCTTTTCTTGGCCAAAACAAATGTCAGGGGACGACAGGGAGTAGACAGGAAGGGCAGGGGCAACGACAAGGGACGACAGGGACTGGACAGGGAGAGCAGAGAATGTCAGGGGACGACAGGGACTGGACAGGGAGAGCAGGGACAACAACAGGGGATCATAGGAGAAAGTCAGGGAGAGACAGGAAAATGTCAGGGACTGACAGGGGGACAACAGGGGATTTTTTGGAATCTAAGGGGATATTTAATTCAGTAGTGCAAACTAGTAGAAGAAAACATCTTTGAAAAATACGATCTTCCAGAATATACAGTTAATACAGAGTTAGGCTCTTACAAAATGGCAGAATATCAGTTTCAATTAGAGTTAGAGAAAATGCGATTAGAAAGAGAAAAATTAGAAAGAGAAGAGCGAGAAAGAGACAGAGAAAGAGAAAGAGAAGAACGAGAGCGTGAACGGAAATTTGAATTAGACAAATTAGAAAGACAAGAGCACTTTGAGTTAGAGAAATTAAGATTACAGCAGAAACCAGAACCCTCATTTGTCAAAAATGAATTTGATGCAGCAAAAAATTTTAGGTTAGTTCCGAAATTTCAAGAAAAATCTGTAGACAAATATTTTCCCCAAATCGAAAAAGTCGCAGAGAATCTTAAATGGCCACAACACGTTTGGTCAACAATGTTACAAAGTGTACTGGTTGGTAAAGCAGCTGAGGTATACTCTGCACTAGGGGTAGCTGAAAGTTCAGACTATGAGAAGGTCAAAGCAGCAATATTAAAAGCATATGAATTAGTACCTGAAGCATATAGACAAAAATTCAGAAAGTATAGGAAGTTTGATAATCAAACATTTGTTGAATTTTCACGAGAGAAATAATATTTATTTGATCACTGGTTTAGATCTAAGAAACTTGATAAAACCTTTGCTAATTTGCGCCAAGTCATCCTGGTAGAAGAGTTTAAGGAATACGTTCCTCAAGATTTGAAAACACATTTAGAAGATAAGAATGTGAAAACTGTCGAAGAGGCAGCAGTCATATCTGATACTTACGCTCTGTCTCATAAAAAGAATTTTGTATCAAGATCTCAGACTAGCAGTAATTCTACCAATTCAGACACATATAAAAAGAGTGGTTCAGGGTCTCAGTCTTTCACAAGTTCCCAGTCTCCATCACAAGCTGGTTTTAAGTCCGGTCCAGGACGTGTTGAAGGATCTTCTGGAATAGGGTCGCTTCCTACTTGTAGTTATTGTAAGAAAAAAGGTCATCCGATCAATGAATGCTTTAAACTTAAGAGAAAAAATGATTTAGATAAAACTCAACCACATGCTTGTGCGGCAGTTAGAGGTGATAGAGAAGCCTTAGTTTCAATTTGTTCTGACACTCCTGATGTCCAGGGTTCACAGTCCAGTGCTATTGATTCTATGGAGGATTATAAGCCCTTTATGTCTCAGGGATTTGTTTCACTCGGTGACTCTAGCGAAATAAAACCTGTCCAGATTTTGAAAGATACTGGTGCTGCACAGACGTTATTGTTAGAGGGCGTGCTTCCTTTGTCTGAGCAGACTTCTACTGGTGGGTCAGTTTTATTACAGGATGTGGAGCTAGGCGTCATTGATGTTCCCCTGCATAGAATTAGTTTGAAGTCAGATTTAGTTACTGGCCATGGACCTGTTATCGTAGGTGTTCGACCTACTCTTCCCATTCCAGGCATTTCTTTGTTGCTAGGCAACGATTTAGCTGGTGGAAAAGTTGTACCAGATCCTATAGTTTGTGAGAAAATCACTCCAGATGTCATGTGCGATGATAAAGATGATGACATTTATCCAGCCTGTGCTGTTACTAGAGCGATGGCCAGAAGACGAGAAATGGAGGCAGACCATACTCAAGCCTTTGACGAGACGAATTCCTCTGTTGATATTGATTTGAATGACACTTTCTTATCTGACCTTGATGGCACTCAAACAAGCATGGAACCACACAATATGAAGAATCAAGAGAAGAAAGAACTTTTACCAAAATTTGGTGGTGAGGATGATGAGTTGCATCCACTAATTAGCCAAGGCAAGGACATCCTCAGCCGAGAACGTTTACTCTCTGAACAACATAAAGACCCAGATATCATTCAACTTAGTAAGAGGGCAGTTCCACCAGAAGAGGCTACTAAAGTTGGAGAATGCTTCTATAGGAAAGATGGCATCCTTATGCGAAAATGGCGACCACCTGACGCTTCTCCAGATGAAGTGTGGCGTGTTGTTCACCAGATAGTGGTCCCAGCTGCTTATCGTCGAGATGTCATGAGTTAAGCTCACGATACAACTATGGCTGGTCATTTAGGTATCAATAAGACTTATAACAGGACTTTGAGTCATTTTTTTGGCCTAAGCTAAGAAAGGATGTTTCGAAGGTTTGCAAGTCATGCCATGTCTGTCAGATGGTAGGTAAACCAAATCAGAAGATACCATCTGCTCCTCTCCAACCCATTCCAGCTTTTGAAGAACCGTTTAGTCGAGTGTTGGTGGATTGTGTAGGACCTTTGCCTAGGACTAGATCTGGAAACCAGTATTTACTTACCATTATGTGTACATCCACTCGATTTCCTGAAGCCATACCTCTTAGGAATATAAAGGCAAAGAGCATAGTTATTGCCCTAACCAAGTTTTTTAGTTTTGTAGGAGCACCCAAGGCAATTCAGTCGGATCAAGGCTCAAATTTTATGTCGGGGTTGTTCCAGCAAGTCATGCATGAGTTGGGTATAAGGCAATATAGATCCACTGCTTATCATCCTGAGTCCCAGGGAGCGCTAGAACGTTTTCATCAAACCCTAAAAACAATGCTGAAGACCTATTGTTACCAGTATGAGAAAGACTGGGATGAAGGGGTTCATCTTGTGCTATTTGCTGAACGAGAAGCAGTCCAGGAGTCTCTTGGGTTCAGTCCTTTTGAATTGGTGTTCGGTCATACAGTTAGAGGTCCTTTGAAATTGTTGAAGGAAAAGTGGCTGACTGAGACTAGTGATCTTAATCTTTTAGATAATGTGTCTGATTTCAAAGAAAAACTTTACAATGCTTGTAAATGAGCACAAGAAAATTTGAAGAGTTCTCAGATGAAAATGAAAATGTGGTATGACAAAGATGCCAGAAAGAGGATGTTTAAGCCAGGTGATAAGGTTCTTGTATTTTTACCTATTCCTGGTCATCTTTTACAGGCCAGATTTTACGGCGCTTGTGAAATTGAAAGCAAGATCAGTGATGTAAACTATGTAGTTAAGACACCAGGTCGACGTAAAGAGAAACGGGTTTGTCACATTAACATGTTAAAAGAGTATTTTGAAAGGTGTGACCGAAATTCTGTAAAAAAGACTGTTCAAAATTGTTTTGAGAGTGATACGAGTGTAGAGATGAATGAGAAAGATTGTAATCAGAGTGTCCGCTTGAAAAACTCAGAAATTTTGGCTGATTTTGATGCCAAACTTGGACATTTGAACATTCACCAAAAAGAACAAGTTAAAAACTTGATGAATGAGTACCATCAAATCTTCTCGGATGTTCCAAAGAAAACTAATGCAGCTTGTCATGATGTTATAGTTGGCGACGCTCTGCCTATCAAACAACATCCGTACCGTCTCAATCCAATAAAATTGCAGTACCTAAGAAGGGAAGTGCAGTATATGTTGGACAATGACATTGTTGAACCTAGTAAAAGTAATTGGAGCTCACCGTGTATTCTTGTACCAAAACAGGACGGTTCCTACCGATTATGTACAGACTTTAGAAAGGTGAATTCTGTTACCAAAACTGATTCATATCCAATACCTAGAATTGATGACTGTATTGACAGCATTGGAAACGCCAAATTTGTCAGTAAATTTGACCTGTTGAAAGGCTACTGGCAAGTGCCGTTAACAGAAAGAGCAAAAGAAATATCTGCTTTTGCTACACCAGATGGACTTTACCAGTATAAAGTAATGCCTTTTGGCATGAAAACGCACCGGCTACATTCCAAAGGATGATTCACTCCCTCCTTCAAGACCTCGAGGGATGCGAGGCCTACATTGATGATGTCGTCATATACAGCGACACATGGGACGAACATCTCCGAATCATGCGTGCTTTATTTGACATTTTAGCTAAAGCAAACTTAACTGTGAACCTTGAGAACAGCGAATTTTGTCATGCTTATGTAGAGTATTTAGGTCATAAAGTAGGTCAAGGTTATGTTACACCAATTATGGCTAAAGTGGAAGCTATTGCAAAGTTCCCGATTCCTACAAACAAGAAAGAGTTAATGAGGTTTTTGGGCATGGCTGGGTTTTACAGAAAATTTTTCTTCAAATTTTTCCTCAGTAGTTAGTCCACTTACAAATCTTTTACAAAAGAGGGTTAACTTTGAATGGACAAAGGACTGTGAAAAATCGTTTCATAAAATCAAATCTGTCCTTATGAGCAATCCAGTTCTGTCAACTCCAGATTTTTCTAAGCAGTTCAAGCTCACTGTTGATGCTAGTGATGTTGGAATCGGGGCAGCTTTGTTTCAAGAACATAGTGATAAGGTAGATAGAGTTGTTTCTTATTTTTCAAAGAAACTTACAAAATGTCAACAAAAGTATTCCACCATTGAAAAGGAATGCCTTGCTTTGTTGTTAGCCTTACAGCATTTTGATGTTTATCTGAATGTTACTTTGCATCCAAATTTTGTATATACGGATCACAATCCCCTGACATTTTTGCATAAATTGTCAAACAAGAATCAAAGACTGACTAGATGGAGTTTGTTGTTACAAGAATACAACATAACAATTAAACATATCAAAGGCAAAGACAATGTTATAGCAGATGCCTTGTCAAGAGTATCGTAAACATACTAGATTTTGTATTAATGTACGTATGTTTTAATAATATAAGTTTTCATTGACATTCAAACTTTTAAAGGGGGGAGGTGTTGTGAGATATGTATAAATGTTTCATCTTGTATATTATTAGTAACATTAAGTTTCTTGAACATTCCAGAGTGGTCAATATGTTTGGTCATTTTTTCTAGAACATTCTCGAACTTTATTCATGTCCAGAACTTTCCAGGAATATCATGTATTTACAATTTCTAGAATATTCTAGATTTATGATACTGTATAAATACCCTGTCAATTCGATGCATAAAAAAATTGTCGTATAAGCACTATTGAGATATAACTGGGATATATTTTCACTGGGACATTGTGTGCAGCAACGGACACTCTGATGTATGTATTTTTAGATTCTTGCTAAGTTTGTACTTTATTTTTCATATACTTATTATATATTACTGTAAATAAATTATTGTTAAGTTTAAATTGTGTTATTGATCTTTGCTGGCATTTCGGGTAATTCTGACCCATAACAATGTACGAGGGTTGTCCCAAAAAGTCGTAGACAATGTTTATAACTTTTTAATCATTGAACCAATACTTACCAAATTTTGCAAAGACTTAATATAGTCAATGTTCTTTAAAATTGTGAATTTTTAAATACATATCTTTCATATAAAAAATGTAAGGACGATTTATATGAAGGCCGATAAGGCCTGTCGGCGCACGGACAAAATTTGGAATAATTTACGCATATAACTATTACATTTCCTTTTATTTCTTAAGTACTATAAAACACATTGAACTCAAATTTAAATCATCGAAACCAGAATAGAAATCTTAATATAATGTCAAGATTTCATATAAATATTTTTAGAAACAGACGATTGGTGTCATCATTTTCATAGTATCGTTGAATTTGAAATTGATGAAAATGACGTCGTCAAACGCGTAGTCGGCGCACGGAGATGTAATAAATTGTGTTGGGTATGCTTAATATATACATTGGAGACAGGAAAAAAGAATACAGAAGTGACATTTCACACCAGATTTAAAAAAAGAAATTATTTTTGAATTACAAGATATTCAATAAGAGTTTTTCTTCAGTACCTAAAATAGTTAATTACGGCATGTAAGAAGTAGAGTACTGTTTGATAAACGCAGACAATTTGGAAAAATCTGGACCACGAACGACGTCAAACAATTTGTATTCTCTGCTGCCTTCCTTCAATGTAAGGCAATCTTTCGACTAAATTTCGACTGAAATTTGAATCTGCTAAAAAAAAAATAATAAATAAAAAAACAAACAGACAGTAGTGAATTTAAATATGTCCATTAATCAAGAGTGGTCTATCACTTAAAAAAATAATTGAATGTTAATACCGGCTAGGAAGCAGACAAAGAGATCCTGACGTTATAAGAGACGTAATTTACGCTTGCTTTCGTGCGCCGGTGTACACTTATACTCTTTCTTTATTTTTTCATAATTTTATTATAAGATGTAATATCATCATGAAACTTGAAGTGCATGACCATAAAATGTTACTCTTTGCTATGACAAGGAAAGAAATATAATAAAGCAAAGAGAAAAATACTGTTTTACCTGTCTACGACTTTTTGGGACAACCCTCGTATATGGATAAAATAAACATTAGGGTTTTATCAGTCGATTAATGTATGCATCTAACGTCTACATGTAGGGTATTATTTGGGATCAAAGTTTAATTATAAAGTCTTCATGTAGAGTTTTATCATTGATTAATGTATACGTTTCAAGTTTATGTGTACCAGTTTATCAGTCGATCATTGTTTGCGTATAAGGTCTACATGTAGGGTATTATCAGTGATCAATGTATACATATAAAGTCTACATGTAGGTTTTTTTCGGTGATCAATGTATTCATATAGTCTACATGAAGGTTTTTTTTGGTGATCAATGTATACATATAGTCTACATGTAGGTTTTTTTCGGTGATCAATGTATACATATTAACTACATGTAGGGTTTTGTTGGTGATCAATTTATATGTATATAATATATGGGCTTTATCAGTGATCAATATTTACATATATAGTGTACATGTAGGGTATTATCTGGGATCAATACGTATAATGTCTACATGTAGGGTTTTATCATTGATCAATGTATATATATGAAAACTACATGTAGGACTTAATCATTGATCAATTAATACTTATAATGTCTACATGAAAACTACATGTAGGGTATTATCAGTGAGCAATTTATATGTATAAAGTCTACATGTGGGTATTATCACGGATCAATGTATACGTAAAGAAGGTCTACATGTAGGGTTTTATTATTGATCAATGTATATGTGTAAAATCTACATGTAGATTAGAATATGGGATCAATGTATACATATAAAGTCTACATGAAGGTTGTTATCAGTGAGCAATGTATACGTATAAACTCTACATGTAGGTATTATCACGGATCAATGTATACATATAAGGTCTACATGTAGGGTTTTATCATTGATCAATGTATACGTATAAAGTCTACATGTAGAATAATATATGGGATTAATGTATACATATAAAGTCTACATGTAGGGTTTTATCATTGATCATTGTATACGTATAAAGACAACATGTATGGGTTTCATCAATGTTTATGTATCAAGTCTACTTATAGGGTATTATCAGCGATAAATGTATGTGTATAAAGTCTACATATAAAGTTTTATCAGTGATCAATGTATACGTATAAAGATAACATTTAAGGTTTCATCAGTGATCAATGTTTAATTATAAAGTCTATATGTAGAGTTTTATCAGTGATCAATGTATTCGTATAAAGTCTACATGTAGGGTAATATCATTGATCAATGTATATGCCTAAAATGAACATATAGCGTTTTATCAGTCGATCAATGTATTTGTCTAAAATCTCCATGTAGGGTATTATTGGGGATCAAAGTTAAATTATAAAGTCTACATGTAGAGTTTTATCATTGATTAATGTATACATATAAAGTCCATATGTACCAGTTTATCAGTCGATCAAATTGTTTCCATTTAAGGTCTACATGTAGAGTATTATCAGTGATCAATGTATACATATAAAGTGTACATGTAGGGTTTTATCATTGATCAATGTATACGTATGAAAACAACATGTAGGGTTTTATCATTGATCAATGTATACATATGAAAACTACATGTAGGGTTTTATCATTGTTCAATGTATACGCTAAATGTCTACATGTAGGGTTTATCATTGATCAATATATATGTATGAAAAGTACATGTAGGGTTCTATCATTGATCAATGAAGCGTCAGGGTTCATAACCTCATGAATCTGAAAAATTAAATTCATTTCTTATATTTACATTATAACTTTATTTTCAGTCGAAACCCCCCTCTTTGTTATAAATAGTTGTAAGTTGATATTTTTGGAATTGATACAGTGCTGAGCCCCAAACTGCGTCGTTCTGAAAAATATAGTGCACTTAGTAATAGTAGTGATATACAATTAACAACAAAAATAATGCTATTTTATTTCGGAAATTTATTCAATAGATTAAAAAATAAAACAATTGAAAAAGACAGTATTCAGCAAAAAGTTGGTTTTACACAAAAAAATGTTTCCAAAAGGCGCATTTGTAAGAATTACAATGTCAGTGATCAGGTCGTAAGCGTGGCCGGTCATTTTGACACGAAGTGGAATGTGCAGCCGTGAAATGTCGAATGTGTCATAATTCCTTGGGTTTGCACTATTTCGGTAACCGACGAGCTTGAGTGTTGGACATTTATCATCATTTGTTTAGTATTTTCCACCGAAGAAGGTTGCAGAATTCCACATGGCGGTGATACAAGGACGGAGGAACGAGGGGCTGACATCGGAACGGAGCTAACGTCAAGAACTTGCACAGCATATGATGTCTCTTGTCGTAGTAAGTTTTCATCTGTCATTTTGGAAATTATGGCACTGAGGGCTTTTTTTGCTGCGTTGAACAGTGTCTATTGTACGATCTGATGGATGATTCGTTTCTGTGCCCTGATATAAACATAATGTGCCTTGTTTCATGACCAGCGTTTTCCATAAAACTATCGCAATTGCCTTCGAACAATGTGGTGTATAGATTTTGCTAGTTTGTGCAAATTTACAAATTTCGGACATAAAGTTGGTAAATGTTCTTTTCGCCAGGGGGTTGTTTACAAACCTAATGGGTGTAATGGATGGAAATTCAAGTGCAGCTTTGTTGTACTGGTTAAAAGGGTGAGTTGCAGTGTCATCCGTTTTGTTAATCATCAGCTTCAACATTTTTAAAGGGCATGTTTCTGATCCTGTCATGTACATGCGTTTGTCGCTTGGAGCTTCCTCTGTACCCAAACCACCTTGGAATTTTTTTTTGTTTTACCTCATGGTTAAGGACTGCATACTCTCCAAAGTTATCAGTTTTGAAGTTGAATGATGTTATTTTCAGTTGGTGATGTAATTTAACTCCTCTTGTGACAAAGTGTGTCGCAAGATTGAACCAAACACACTGTCTTAGGATTATGGGATTTTTCTCGGCATTTTTGAAATAGTTTGCAATCAATTTTAAATCATTATCAGTTATGATTGCTTTATGGGCAGTTGGGAGAGAAAGACCCTCTTTCATACGTTGCTTCAAAAGACCATTAAGAATTCCGTTTGAAATTTTCAATTCGGTGGCATTAACGATATCGATGGTCCTTCCCGAGTCCTGTAGATGACGGTTGGGGGCTGCACGGATGTTCTTTAGGGTGTTTTTATGATATTCTCCTGCAAGTTCTTGTGGAAGGGAGTTTTGTCTAGCATGTGTTTGTTTTGGTTTAGCTTCGCAATAAAACTTTGTCAGTAAAGAGGCCAGTTCATCAGGATTTATGGACATAAAATATACTGTGTTATCCTGCGACTCCAAACACCACTCTGAAAAGAGGACAAGCAAGGCTAAAATCTAGGTTTCTTTGCATGTCAGTTAGATTTTCCACTGATTGTTCTGTTATTTTCAAACATCAGGGATAATTTTGACTAAATATTATTTTCATGCAAAGAATCATTATCAACTGATTCTGCAAAATATTTGTAAAGAAAGTGAAAACTCATACCTTGGAAGATTTTTATTCCCCATTTGGGTATTTTATCTGGTATTTTTTGACTGGTTACTCTCGTAATATTTTAACAGTTCCTCATCTGACACATTTCCAAGTCCTGTTTTATTAGGATTAGCTGTTTGTGATCAAATGTTAACTGCAGATTCCCCTCCTCATCGCGCTTCAATTTTCATTCATTTCCTGAGTGTTTTCTATTAATGATACTCAAATGTTTGGCATATTGAAATCATTCGAAAGAAGATTGAGGTCATCGTCAAACAGAAAATCCATATTTTGAAGTTCAGGATAAAGTTCATCAATTGCTGGCATTTCAAAATTGCCTTTTTTAGCATCTGATTCATCAGCAGAATCCATTTCTTTGATGTTGGGATTAAAGCAGACGGTAACATGCATGTGTATTTTTTTTTATATTTTTTAATTTATTGTACTTATAATAATAACTATTTCATGAAATATTTTTTTTTTGTTTTAAAGAAGTGTTTTTTTTATATAAAATAATTTATTTCAATATTTATAGTGATGCACCACTTTGTTGTTATATATACTCCATTAGAATTTCCCTTAAAAGTAGTTCCGTATTCATGCGCCGCTTCTTTGCATGCAAGGAATATTCAAGCACTTTTTGCAAGTTCATGAGAAAATGAACAAAATTCTAATTTATAAGGAATGTTAAAGACAATTAACTGGAAATGTAAATATTGATCAATGTATACGTATAAAGTCTACATGTAGGGTTTATATTGGATCATTGTATACATACAAAGTCTACATATAGGGTTTTATGATTGATCGATGTATACTTACAGTCTACATGTAGGGTATTATCATTGATCATTGTATATGTATATAGACTACATGTTTGGGTTTCATCAATGATCATTGTTTACGTATAAAGTCTGCATGTAGGGTTTTATCATTAATCAATGGTTACGTCTAAAGTCTATATGTAGAGTTTTATGAGTGATCAATGTATAAAGTTTACATGTAGGGTATGATCATTGATCAATGTATCTGCATTAAATAAACATATAGGGTTTTATCAGTCGATCAATGAATGCGTCTAAAATCTACATGTAGGGTAATATTGGTGATCAAAGTTTAATTATAAAGTCTACATGTAGAGTTTTCTAATTGATTAATGTATACGTATAAAGTCTATATGTACCAGTTTATCAGTCGACCAATGTTTACGTATAATGTCCACATGTAGGGTATTATCAGTAATCAATGTATACATATAAAGTCTACATGTAGGATTTTTTCAGTGATCAATGTATACATATAGTCTACATGTAGGGTTTTGTTGGTGATCAATTTAAATGTTTAAAATATATGGGCTTTATCAGTGATCAATATTTACATATAAAGTGTACATTTAGAAATTAATCATTGATCATTGTATATGTTTAAAGTCTACATGTACCAGTTTATCTGTCGATTAATGTTTTCATATAAAGTCTACATGTAGGATTTTTTCATTGATCAATGTTTACGTATGAAAACTACATGTAGGGTGTATCATTGATCAATGTATACGTATTATGTCTACATGTATGGGTTTAATCAGTGATCACTGTATGCGTATAAACTCAACATTTAGGGTTTGATCATTGATCAATGGTTACGTTTAAAGTCTGCATGTAAGGTTTTATCGATGATCAATATTTACATTTAAAGTCTACATGTAGGGTATTATCAGTGATCAATTTTTTTTCCATATGAAGTCCACATGTAGGGTATTATCAGTTATCAATGCATATGTATCAAATTAACAAATAGGGTTTTATGAGTTATCAAGGTATACGTATAAAGTCTACATTTAGGGTTTCATCAGTGATAACTGTATGCACATAAATTCTCCATGTAGGGTTCAAGAAGGATATGGAAATAACGAAGAGTATTTAATTTCAACGTCCATTAAACAATATACAAAATAAAAGCAGAGCAAACATCGACCTCCGAAACATCAGAGGTGGGATCAGGTGCCATGGAGGAGTGAGCATCCCCTGCCGACCGGTCACAACCGCCGTGTGCACGCTGTCATAATCAGGAAATAATGGAAAAAATCCGTCGTCAATTCAGAGTATAAATAATGGACTAACAATTGGTATGAAAAACGTCAGTCAGCATTTCATTCAATGATAAATTGTATTTACTGACAAGGTCATTGTATCGACCATAGAATTTATGAAATGATGACTTTAAACGAGACTGTTGATATTCTTGTTTCATCAACTTGCTTGTCAATAATTTACCTCGTTTAAGAAATTGTTCATACGTAGAGCATGTTCTTGTGTATCGAATCAACTGAGATATATATACTCCGTATGCAGGCGATGAAGGTATATTGCTGATGGTCAATGTATACGTATAAAATAGACATATAGAGTTTTATCAGTGGTCAATGTTTACATATAAAGTGTACAGGTAGAGTTTTGTCACTGATCAATGTATACAAATAAAGTGTATATATACGGGTTTGATCAGTCGATCAACGTTAACATTTAAAGTCTAGATGTAGGGAATTATCAGGGATCAATGTATATATGTATAAGGTCTACATGTAGGGTTTTATCATTTATCAATGTATACAGATAAAGTATACATGTAGGGTATTATATGGGATCAATGTATACATGTAAAGTTTAAATGTAGGGTTTTATGATTGATCGATGAAAACTTATAAAGTCTACATGTAGGGTATTATCATTGATCATTGTTTACGTATAAAGACTACATGTATCGGTTTCATCAATGATCATTGTTTACGTATAAAGACTACATGTATCGGTTTCATCAATGATCATTGTATATGCATTAAATTAACATATAGGGTTTTATCAGTCGATCAATGTATATGTCTTAATTCTACATATAGGTTATTATTGGGGATCGTAGTTTAATCATAAAGTCTACATGTAGAGTTTAATTAAGGAATAACACCGAAGGCGTTTATGCATAAAATTATCACACATGCCAATCCATTGATCATCTTCATGAATTTGAAAATAAGACAGTTTTTCCTTATATTTACATGCTTTGATTCCGCCAATCCAAGGGCTCCAAGCCTGCTTCTCTCTAGGTGTTGTCTCGCTCTGCACGTATTTTTTTTGGAACCTCGCCAAAACATTCATGAGGAAATCAATTACATTTACAATTGGTAATTTTATCTCGGACAAAGACATTGGAAATGTAAATATTCATTGATAAATGTATATGTATAAAGTCTATATGTACCAGTTTATCAGTCGATCAATGTTTACATATGAGGTCTACATGTAGGTGTTATGATTGATTGATTGATTGTATATTGTTTAACGTCCCTCTTGAGAATATTTCTCTCATATGGAGACGTAACCGATGCCGGTTAAGGGCTTCAAATTTAGACCTATACTCGGCACTCAGGGCCTTGGAGCAGTGAGGGTTCTTTATCGTGCCAACGCCTACCGTGACACGGGACCTACGTTTTTAAGGTCATATCCGAAAGACCCATGACTTTCACTTTTAGTGCCGAGCGCTTTGCAAAGGAACAGTCACTACCTATGTTTACGTCTTAGGTATGACGCGGCGATGCGATCGAGAATCGAACCCAGGCCTCCCGATCACGAAACGAACGCTCTACCACTAGGCTACCGTGACCGGTGTAGGTGTTATGAGTGATCAATGTATACATATAGTCTACATGTAGGTATTTTTTCAGTGATCAATGTATACATATAGTCTACATGTAGGGTTTTGTTGGTGATCAATTTATATGTATAAATTTTATGGGTTTCATCAGTGATCAATATTTACATATATACTGTACATGCAGATATTCATCATTGATCATTTTATATGTATGAAGTCTATATTTACCAGTTTATCAGTCGATTAATTTTTACATTTAAAGTCTACATGTAGGGTATTATCTGGGATCAATACGTATAATGTCTACATGTAGGGTTTTATCATTGATCAATGTATACGTATGAAAACTACATGTAGGGTTTTATCATTTATCAATGTATACGTATAAGGTCTACATGTAAGGTTTTATCATTGATCAATGTATACGTATGAAAACTACATGCAGGGTTTTATCATTGATCAATGTATATGCATAATGTCTACATGTATGGGTTTTATCAGTGATCACTGCATGTGTATAAAGTCTACATTTAGGGTTTGATCATTGATCAATGGTTACATATAAAATCTACATGTTAGGTTTTATCGATGATCAATTTTTATGTTTAAAGTCTACATGTAGGGTGTTATCAGTGATCATTGCATATGTATCAAATGTATCATATAAGTGATCAATGTATACGTATAAAGTCTCCATTTATGGTGTTATCAGTGATTACTGTATGCGTATAAGTCTCCATGTAGGGTTTAATTGATGGTCAATGTATATGTATAAAATAGACATATAGGGTTTTATCAGTGGTCAATGTTTACATACAAAGTGTACATGTAGAGTTTTTTAATTGATCAATGTTTACAAATAAAGTCTATATGTACGGGTTTTATCAGTCGATCAATGTTAACATATAAAGTCTAAATGTAGGTTATTATCAGTGAGCAATGTATACGTATAAAGTCTACATGTAGGGTATTATCAGGGATCAATGTATACGTACGTATAAGGTCTACATGTAGGGTTTTATCATTGATCAATGTATTCTGTTGAGGAACCGAATAATTCGAGTTACGAGCTGACACCTGCATGAATTGGCTTTGTTGATGTCCCCTTACTTCAGTGAGCCTCGTGTCCGCCCGTGTCCTGACCACCGACCGTCTCCTGCAGTCCAGGACAGAAGCATCAGCACAACATTGGTGTCAGAAGTGATAACGTTTGACCCCGCTTACTTCCCGTTTATCTTTCCTGCTAAATTTGCAAGTTTTGCGGATTTACTCCAAAGTAGGGATAGTTGGGGAAATTCGCGTTAAGTTTTTCATTCGTCTTTTTCATAATTTTTTTCACTGATAAAACTAAAAGAAACAAAAGAAATTTGTTGCTAAGGGTTAAATATAAGACAGTGCTTTTTCTATCGAGCTGTATAAAATCTAAATATTTTTTGGTTTTTGGTAAACTGTCATTTTGGCGCGTATCTAGGCTAGATACGGAATGCAGTTGTCATCATAACTATTATTCACTGAGTCATATTTTTCTTGTGAGGATATATATTTCAGTTTTGAATCGAGTTAGGTTAAGCTAATCTGATCTTTCTTTTCTGTTACATTAAATATAACAGTTTATTAATTCTATATCACTGTCAAAACCCCAACTTGATAATTTTTTGAAGAGAAAAGCATCTCATAGACAAGGCAGTCTTTATTATACGCCCGTCCTCTTGTCAGATAGCAAGGGGATTTGCAATCAAAAGATAGAGAGAAGTAAATTTGTTGAATTTTGGTGTGAACCGGGCTGGCGTTCCGCCCGAGCAGTAGATTTTCTAGAGAATCACTTGAGGAGAAATAGCAATAAAAAGTATTTAATCTATATTTGGTTAGGTACTTGTGACATATCTGTTAAAGAGGGAAAATTCACAAGAGTTAGGTCTTGGGATAATTCTGCGGTTGATTATATTTTGTCTCAATATCATAGAATTGTTGCAATAGGTAAACAGCATCAAGACATAAAAGTCAAATTTATTGAGGTGCCCTGCTTTTCTAGTTTTGCTTACAACAAGTTCAAAGGTCATACTAACCAAAATTCATTTAAGGTGTATTGTATAGAAATTTGTAGGCAGGTTGAACAGCTAAAATGTGCAGTCAAAGAAATTAATTCCAGCATCAACGAAAGAACTCTACCTGTGATCTAAAGAGACGTCGAAAGGATACAAATAGACAGAAAAGCGGTTCCCTAAGAGTCCAAGTGTCCAATAAATTTGCGGCGTAGTACGACGGCATTCATGCAGACACAGACTTAGCCCTTATCTGGACAAAACGTTTAACAGATGAATTTAATTTGAACTGTTTTAAGACTCAGTAAGCTGTTCATAAACAGTAAGCCAATCAAGTTCATCAAAAAGGGGTCTGGAGGGTGCATCAGGGGGAGCATCTAAAATATACCTTGCAGCACGTTTTTGAAGTTTATGAACTCTGTCAAGATTTGATCTGGACGTATTTCCCCAAATTGTTAGGCAGTAATCAATGGTAGGCATAATGTATGCATTATAAAACAACTTGCGTGTTTGGAGAGGAAGATACTTTTTAATTTTACGGAGTGCTGAAATTTTACGTGACAGAGTTTTACACACATGGTCGATATGTACATTATATTGTAAAGAATTATCTAAATATACCCCAAGAATTTTTTCATGTGTTACACTGTCTAATTTCTGGTTCGAAACAAATAAAGGAAAATCATGGTCTAAGAATTTTGATCTCTTCTGATGTGTCTTCTATTAACATGCATTTAGTTTTTGAGGCATTAAGTATCATTTGATTTTGAGTGCACCATTTTTCTTTACAAGCAATATCCATTGATAATGAATTTACAATAGATTGGGAATCTTTGCCTGAAACATGTAAAGTGGCATCATCGGCAAACAAATCTATGTTTGAATTTTTGATATAAAGTGGGAGATCATTAATGTACAGTAAAAAACAAAAGAGGTCCTAGTATAGACCCCTGTGGAACTCCCGCTGTGACTTGCTGATAAGATGATTCTTTGTTAGACAGATGTACACTTTGAAGTCTGTCACTTAAATACGATCTAAACCAATGTAAATTTATTTCATTAAAATTATAGCACTGTAGCTCTTTAAGAAGAATTTCATGATTTACTAAGTCAAATGCCCTACTGAAGTCGAGAAAGACAGTACCAACAAGTTTGCCTTGGTCCATTTCATGTAACCATTTATCTGTAATTTTTGTAAGGGCTGTTTGACATGAGTGCAATTCTCTGAAACCTGATTGAGATTCTATTAACAGACCAAAGTCTGAAAAAAGTAATCGTACATATTTTGCCACATGTTTTTCTATAATTTTTGATAATGTCGGTAAAATAGAAATGGGTCTGTAGTTATTTGGATCTAGCTTGTTTCCCTTTTTAAAAATAGGTGTAACTTTGGCAAGTTTAAAACTTTTCGGGAAAATACCTGATGTAATACTAGTATTTATTATATGGGTTACAGGTTTATGTATTATTTGTGCAGTAAGTTTTAATAAGCGTGGACCGATTGTATCTACACCTGATGATTTATTGACATCAAGCTTATTTAGTAAGGAAAGCACTTCATCAGGGCTAATAAGCGGGATACAAAACATTTCTGTTCCCAATTTAGACTGTACAAAACTTAAAAGGCCATCAAAATCACACTCTTCTTTATTTATTCCTTCAAGGAGTTTAGCAGACACATTTTAGAAATGAGAATTAAATATCTCAGCAATTTCTTGTGTATCCTCGGTTAAAATATTATTTTGTTCAAGTGCCGTCGGATTATAATTTTTGGGGGTAGAAGCTAATTTGTTTAATGCATCCCACATCTGACATCTGACGTGGATTTGTGTTTAACAGTTGATTTATAATAATTAATTTTTGCATTTTCAATAAGTGACGTTACTTTATTTCGCCATAATCTGTAGTTTTCAAAGTCCTTATTTTTATGAAAATTATTGCGCTTGTGCTGTGCTTCAAGAATTCCTTGGGTTAACCATTTTGGTCTTGCATCATACTTCACTCTTTTAGATTTTATTTTTGCATGTTTGTCTAATACAACATTAAAAAGTGAATAAAATTTATTTAATGCATCATTAGGATTAGAAAGTGAATCTAAGGATTGAAAATTAATTTTTTCCAAGTCTGAGAGAAAATTTATTTCATTAAACTTTTTGAAGTCTCTGTATGTTATCTCCGTGTGCTTATACTTCTTAACATAATCATGTAATTTTCTTGTAAAACAAATCGGATAGTGGTCAGAAATTGCAATTGGCGGTACTACAGATTCACAAATGTTCTCAGGTAAGTTAGTATATACATGATCACTTAGGGTTGAGGAGACATTTGTTATTCTCGTTGGTACATTAATTATCTGCGAAAAATCATATTCTCCATACTCTCCAAACTAGACAGAGATTCCTTAAATATGTTGGTATAAAACAAGTACATTGATGCAAATGTTGCATATTTTTAAAATTTATGTTATCTATAAGTTCTGGGAAGTAAGTCTTACTTTTCACTGAACTACAAAGCAGTTTTTCCGACGGTCTGCAATGAGAATGTCTTTTTTATATTAAAAATTACTGATTGTATGTGATTTCTGATCTACAGGGAGACTCGACCAGAAAGTTTCAGTCATAAAAAATGCGTATTCGACTTGTATTCTAATGTATTTATGATATTTTTATATTTTGTTATCTTTTGCTTTCATCTAAAGTCTCTTTATGTCTCATTACTTTATAAACAAATGACTGAAAGGTCCTTGGTTGTGTCAAAATGTCATCAAACGTCACTTTTTTTTAAAAATGTCTGAAAACTGGAAAATGTTGAGCAAATTAATTGAAATTTTTAATGGGATGAAATACTAGATAGTCAAATAAAAATATATTAATTAGAAGTAAAACTTGCATATTCCCTATTAAAATCCTTATTTTTTTTTATTTGGTCGAGTGCCGTAGGTCCACACTCTGCGCGCAATGAAGTACATTTAATTTATAATAAAACAATGTTTTTTTGTCCATGATTTACAAGACGTACTTACATCATAAACACTTTCAAAAAATTCTACCTTAGTGTGTGCATTTTTTTATATAAACGCGATATCCCTGATTTTTTTCCTTGTATCAGCTATATACCGTATACAGGGACATTTCGCCCCCGTTTTATTTTCGCCCCGTGGCAAAATTTTGGGCAAAATTTTAACGGGACTAATTCAAAGAATATAGTTTAATTTCTTCTTTTTATTATTATGACTGGGCAAATTTAAAACGGGGCAAAATTGTTTGCAAGTGTGAAAGGGCGAAAATAAGGCAGGACGAAAATAACCCTGTACACAGTATAATGACGAATTGGATACTTGACATTTATGTCTGTCAGTTATTCTGCTGCACGTTTTTCTTCAAATACTTTCATATAAAGTAAAATATATTATTAGAAGATAATAAACATTTGAGAAAATCATGGACGTTTTTTAAACAAACAGGATGTTAAAAGTACGGATTTTCTTTTGCAGTGAAACTAGCAGGTGCGTACATGAGAAATCAATATAAAGATACCAAATTTAACATTTGGATATGAAATTTCCTTGTCATCACCTGGCATTGTGGCCACAATCTTAACAACAAAGGACAAGATAGGGTTACAGCCGAATTTTTTATATAAAAATCAGAACACTGGTAAAACTGTGATAGTTTGTAGTTAAGAAGTTAAAATGATGCTAACTTTAAGACAAGCACTAACTTTGATTCAAAGGCTACATGGAAGCCACTAGAGGGTTCAGAAATAGGACATTTTCCCGAATTTCCTCAATTCTGGTAGATTTTCATCATATTTTGGGTACATTCCTCTTCGGAAAACATAGAGCACACGCTTGCCTATCTGAGATTTTTACATATATACTGCATCAGATATCCGTGTATAAAATATATAAATTTGGTAGATAGGCAAGCGTGTGCTCTATGTTTTCCGAAAGAAAATGTGCTGTAAAATTAGTGAAAATTTGCATAAAAATGAGAAATTTCAACAATTGACCCATATCCTGACCTCACTGTGACCTCTGTATATCCTTAATCTTAAAACCAGCACTCATTTTGTGGCAGGGGTGAAAACAGGTTTTCATGTATAAACTGTTGGATCATTCTGAAAAACACCCAAAATTGGGGGCCAAATACTGGTCTTACCCTATCTTGTCCTTTCTTTTTTTCAGAGAATTCTAAAAAATCAAATGTGTTTGCTCCGGTGTTTGTTGCGTGTTTTCTTTTTCAATTTAAAAAAAGCTCATGTTTTTTGTAGAAAGTTATTTTTTCCTCTTAAGGAACTTTAGTAGACATGTAATCAATCGGATCTCAACACATAAACAACAGTGTAAGGGTTACAACATGTAATATATTTAATTCTGGTCATGGGATTGATCATGAATGTTTAATCTAATACATGTATATATAAATTAATACCATTGTCTATATTAGGGCTTCATGCGTCGTAACATACAAAAATTATGATTACGTTGTCATAATTATCCATAAAACACATTTATAGTACTATTTACATGTAACTAATAAGCCTATACTATTGTTCACTTTGTCTTAAAATATCATGATATGATGACTAGATATATCATGTTATTAGAATGACAATTTTCTGTTCAGTTTGCATAATGTATTAGGTTAACTCGACACACAAGTTGACAAATTAAATAAAAGGCTTGTAAATTTATTTATAACATAAAAATTGATGCAAGATGGTTAATGTTACATTTTGAGTAGAATGGGTTACATTAGTGGTGCCTAATTAAAGTTCATAGTTCCCTGGTTACTACGAAATGGTAGGATGCAAAAGAGACCGAGTCATTTTATGTTAAATTTTGCTTGCATGGGCATATCTAAATTCACAAGGATAATGTTTAAGAAACAAATCAAAAATCAAAAGTTAAATAATTACCTATACATGTAAAAAGAACAACATCAAGAAGTAACAGGATGTGGTTTTATATTCCAATTTCACATATAACATAGGGAAAACTCATATTGCACGAGTTCATGTCTAGAATACCATGTGATATACATCTGCATGGTTTAACAGCAAAGTGTACCGAGAGACAATGCTACGGGACATATCAAATTCATTCTTGCTTAGTCAAATTCATTCTTGCTTAGTGCAATTAATACTTATACAACACATATAAAATCCTATGACATTGTGAGATATAATAAATAACAAATTTTGTACATGAAAAATACAAAATAAATGATAGACAGAATACACCTTTACTTTATGTTTTTAGCATCTGAAAAAGTATGCAGGCAGAGAATATTATAATTAAAGTCAAATTAATAAGTGCTCTGAATTCTCAAATAAGCTTTATTTTAAAAGTATTTTTGGACAATGAAAAAAAAAATCCATCTTTAATATCATTGCGTAAACAGATCAAAGAAGATTTTGGAGTCCTAGATAAGCATGTATAAGAACAGAAAGCGCGGTTATGTATCTTAATATACCCAGATACTTTATAAATACAAATGGTTATTAACTGTGAAATACCATTTTGTTATTTTCAAACATTGATTCTACAGATACATGTTTTCTCCATTCCCGATTTGTTTTGTTTTGGTGGACTTGTGAGCTTGAATACTGATGTTGTTGTTTGTTTGTTTGTTTGTTTGTTTGCTTGTTTTTTTTTTACATAATTCAAAACTCAAAGTCATAAGAAAAAAACCATATGTTCAGTGAAAACAGCATAGGAAAATATTTACATTGTCTTCATATAGTTTTGCGTCTGTAGTATTGTAAACAAACAATGTATCATCGTAGTTTACACATTGGCAGTCTTTTATAAACAAATTCTAGATTCCAGTAAGTTAAGATCCACATATTCATGATGTATTACAGGGAGTAATTAAATGCTTAACAATACGCTACATAATCATAAATATTTATATTCTCGTTTTCAATATTCAAAGTGTCAATTTCCTGGCTGGTTGCTTGTAAGTAGTGCAATTGTGTTGGAATGTAGGTTTCAACTTCGCTTCCAGTTTCAGTATTTGGTTTTTCATCATTGCCATCTGCGAATGTTATTTTAACATGAAGGTTTGAAAGAAGAGAATATAAGATAATTAATCTTTCTTCTTATGCCCTACTTTCCGTTCAAATCGAAGGAAGAAAAAATAATTACATTCGTTCAACCTCACGGATTAAAATAGCAATAAAAAGAAGAAAGGGATATTTGTACATTTAAAAGTAAATATTTCTTTTAAATTTGTTTTACTGAATCAAATATAAACATTTCAATTATTTTTTACATTGTTTATATATTCTAGCATTCAATTTCAATATGTACTGAAATTATAAATTCATTTCTGTGGTTTTTGGCTTAATTTATACTTGACTTAAGCATTGGAATAGATACTTTTTATCTTCCGACATCTGAGGGATACAAATAATATAAAGGTCATGGTGAAAATAACTCCTCCTAGGGCACTAATGGTAATGTCGTTTTTCTCTAGGTGGGGGAATGATCTCTCTGCTACTGAAGACAACATGTCTAAATGTATATGATTTTCATTATTTTTAAATACAGTACAGGCCACGAGTTTTCCGCAACGCTCGGTGGAAAAAACACCGTGTGAAACGCTCTGTGTTACACCCTGTACACGGTGTAGCACGGTGTGTGTGGATTTGAAATATACAGGTAGGCACAACGTGCCGCACCGTGTCTAGAAAAATCTCAGCTAGTGTCCTCCGTGTCGCATCGTGTCCAGTAAATTTCGTTCTGTTTCATGTCCAGAAAAGTCTCCTCCAAGCTGCACCGGGTAAATAGTATTACAGACAAAATCGTTTGTTTCTGATGAAAAATTTGATTATAAATTTTTTGGTTATGTACATTCTTTGGTTATGTACATGTTTATATAAAAATCGTTTTTATTCTTCCAGATATAAGACTTCGAATGAAGTCAGATATCGGTAATTAGATATCGGTAAAAAAAATTAAATGATTTTCATTTGAATTAACTATGTATCTAGAAATTTATATTTTAGTAAAACTATTCATCCACGTTTCAAAATCAAAATTATTAATTTTATTTTAAATGAATAATTTAATCTCATGTGTTCACGTTACAAAGGAAGTCGAAATGGCGTCGAGCTGCATTCGTGTCACATACACTGTATACATAGTACAGTAAAAAATTAAATCGGAGCTGTATTTATGTTCATGGTTTTAACATGTACAGTACTAGTGTACGATCCAAGCATTACAATGTATATTCCTTATTAAAATACATTTATTTTGTTCATCTAGAATTATTCTGAATGTGAATGCGAAAATCGTCAGCAGAAACACGAAATTAATGCAATAATTTCAAAGCGTATTTCTCGTAACAGCAAACATTATTTTCATAGAGTAGTATTCCCTACGTTATGCTTTTAAAATCCTTTCAGTGTGAGTACTTATTTTAATTTGTTTGTCTTTTCTTGTAAAGTGTATAAAAAGCTATACCAGAGAGAGAGAGAGAGAGAGAGAGAGAGAGAGAGAGAGAGAGAGAGAGAGACTCATACAACCCCCTTTTAATATATAGTCTGTAATTTTTTTTATTCTTCGTTTTATTTTAGTTACGGAGGTCACAATTCATCATTCTATAATTCAATTTAATTGCCCAAACTTTTGTTTATATATGTCTGTATATACTGTACGCACAAAATTCTCGTGCATTACCTGCCAATCAAAATCCCATGAAGCTAGGTGACCTTGACAGTATTTTTACGCGGAAAGAATTTCTCTTGAAACAATCTTGTGGTCAGTTCCGAGTTCACACCTGTTCAAAAATATATTGGGTCTCTGCCGGTGGGCCAGGGGCGCCGTATGTTTATCACACCTTTCAAATTCTTTAGCTCTGACCACAGCAAGTGTATACATGTAACACACTCAACTGATATGCGAAATTCATCTTCCAGGTTTCACTACAACAACAATTTTAAACTAACATGTATTTGTTAATTTATTTATCCTTTTTAAGACACAAATAAGAATGCATCCCGTAGTTTAAGATAAAAAAAAAAAACATAACATAAATTTGCAGACTTCTGATGAAGTTTAACTAGCTGATTCGTATCGCTTTTTTAGAAGGCGGGGGGTTTAAAAATCGCTAAATATCTATATGATTTCTCAAACCGTTTTTTTTCTTTTCACGCAAAATATTTCAGAATGAAGTAATATTCGTTCTAAAGTTCACATTTCATTAGCCAAAAATTGGGCTGTGATTTTTGTATTCACCGTGTTTACTAAGTTTATCACTATTTTAATTAATGAAATTATTCAGATTATTATCTCTGCCTGTTCAGTGGATTTTCGAGTTTACCGCATTTAATATTTATCTCCATATTTTACATGATTACAAATTTATAGTGTTAGTCTACCTGCAATAATCCTCATCTGAACCTGTCCAAAGATTCGCCGAGTATCGGCATCAAAGAGCAGAATTAATGTGCGATTCTGATACCTTTTTTTAAATTTAATCCACACAGAGTAAATGTACATTTTAATTTCTTACAAAAAAATTAATTCACTTAGTATAATCACGCATCTGATATGTAATACGTAGGGAAAAACGATCTTGTATCAACGATTTAATTGAACACAGTTATTTAGTAATTAAAATCAAAATCGAAAGTAGAGACAATCAAGTAATTCATTTATGAAAGCGTGTTGCCTCTTAATGGTCTATTGAACTTTTTATGAATATTATTAATAGGATTTTACTTGAAACGTGACTGTATATTTTTTTTGCCGGACACGAGTACGTTGTTATTAAGGTTTAAGGCATCTTTATAGTCATTAGTTGAATTATCTGTATGCGAAAAATTACCAATACTGATTTATGGAAAACGTACAACAAATATTTCGAAAGAAAGTTGATTTAATTTTATTAAATAAAGGCAATGAGAATGTTTAAAATACTGTGACACACCGTGTTACAGTGCACAGAAACGCTGACTCCAAAGACGCCGATAAGGTTCGAGGTCCACGCTAAAGCGTGGACTTGCAGTCCACGGGGCCCCGTGTTTTTTGCGGAGAATTCGTGGCCTGTACTGTATATACAAAAGAAATAAGTTCAAAAGAACCAATTTTGAAATTTTTTCATTTGTATTTGAAAATATTTGTCATTAATCAGTTTTTGTTCCATTTAAGATTGTTTCTGAGATAAAAAGGAGATAAATTTTAGTACACTGTAAAAGTAGAACTATTTTTTTTGGTATAAAATGTGGTATTTTTCGTGTTGGTTAACAATAATCAATGAAAATATAACTCAGACAAAAATTTCATCTGATTACATATTAAACATAGTTAATTTCCAATCAATGTAAATTAATGACCACGAAAAATTTTTTGTTGACAAATAAACCAACTTTTATCTCCACAAATATTGATTCTTTTACAGTAGATTCTTTTACAAAACAACGGATGTATTTGACTTTATCAATACCTTTGTTCTGAATTAGAATCTTTACAACAGCAAAGCCACCCAAAAAGAGAGTGTAATCCCCGTAGTACGCTGGATTAATTACTTGAATATAACTATCGATCCAAAACTGAAAAGGCTTGTTTCTCTGTGCAATAACTGTTTTTATTTCATTATGTTCGGCAGGACCCATCCAGTATATATTTGTAGGTTCTGGATAGCTTATGACAAGAACATCCACAAAAACACTATTTCCTATTTCTGTGTAATAATGTTCCATAAATTGTATATCATTTTCCAATCGAGGTTTACCTACAATCCGCAGAAAGAAAATTGGTAAGAAATGTTTACGATAAAGACATAAACAAAAACATAAGATTGTACATTTTGCTAAAGATAGTTTTCTGTTATCCTTCTTTCATTTAAAGAGAGAGAAAATGGAGAGAGCATATCTGTAATAGGAATATATTTAAAATACTTACATTACATTTAACATGCAGTTTGATTAGTGAAAAGGTATCGTTAAATTCAGTGTTGTTTTTTGCAAAGCATTTGTATGAATTGGTATCCTTACACTTCACTTCACTCAAAAATGTATAACTGAACACATTTCCTGAGGTTGATCATAAAAATTCATCTTTAGTTCCTTGTCTAGTAGCTAAAACCATCTTAGGCGCGGGATTCCCACTAGACATACAAGTAAATGCTACTTCATCTCCTTCCTCCGATTGTATAATAGGTCCATGTACTATTTTGTCATTAACCAACGCAAAGAATGTTGGTCTTTCAAGATCTAAAAGAAATATATTTTTTTTAATCGTTATTTACTCAATTGCATTTCCTATGATTGCAGACTTTTTTCTTAATAAACGAATGTGTAAGAACAATTGAAGTAATTGCACATTATTTTTCATGGTCAAATTTGCGAGTGTCCTTGGAGAAACTACTGTTAAGTAGGCAATTTGCTTATAGTAGTTAATTATAGATTAAAATTACACTAACATAATTATGATGAGTATTTAAAGCAAGAAGGTTCAAATATTAACAAAAACTTTTTTGAAGAAGAAATAACAAAATTTTGTACGCTTAGTAAATGCTTTTTATAAATTAAAATAAGTTCTAACATCGAATGTTGAATCTGATATCCCTGGTAGCCATGGAATTGCCGTCAAAGTTCATATAAAGTCCTTTCGCCACACATCGATATGCAATAACACCTTTCCAATGAATTGTTTTGATTGGAAGTGTTTTCCAGAAAATGTTTTAAAAACTTTTCCTGTCGGATTAATCCCTTCCCAATAAACTGTACATACAGTCTGCAACACAGTTTACTGGACCAAATGTACTGTTGCCAACAATACTAACGCTTTGGTTGAAATTCGGAGATATAATGGCATTTTCTGGACCATCTTTTAAATTTTTTGTTAATAAAACAAATAAATATTACTGCATCACTTCATTTTATACATACAACGATAATGCAAATTTAATAACACAATTTTCTATACATTACTGTTTTTAAAAACAAGATTTAAAAATAAACAAAACTTACATAAAGCTTCAACATCCTATATACTGCCTATTGATCCTAGTGTTTCTGTAGCTTTACACTGAATTTCGTATTTGGTTATGTTCTTGTGCAAGATGATTTCCATCTTTTGTCCTTTTGATCCTTTAACCTCGACATTGTTTATAAACCATAAGTAAGAAATTTCGGGAAATTTCTTATAATAACGTGGCAATGAATTTGAGGATGATGAACATGTTAATATTGTTTTTGTCCTATAGGAACTCTTTTATTCCCAGATATTGTCGGAGTACTTGGTTTTGTTAGAAATAATAAACAGTCAATTTTCTGTAGAAGGCTAGTAATCATATAAAAATAATGCTATTGAGAATATGTGAACAAAGTAGGACAGTATAATTAATAAGTCAAATAGGATTAAAATTTAATCCTAAGGTATTCTTATACAAGGAAGTCAAACGTCAAAATGGAAACATATAACAGTAGGATTAAAAATGACTAAAGAAGTACATTCAAATGTAAATAATTTTAGATTTTGTGTGTTCCGATAAATTTTTAATCCTGATTACTGTTGATATCGTCATAATTTATAAAGAGTCTGTTTTGAAGCGATATTATTGACAAAATGTTTTCTATTTTTGTACAATGAACATTATTTTTAATATGATTATTTCTCCGAAAATATAAGCTTAATGCTACATGTAATCATAATGTTGTCGGTATTCTGGTTAAAAATAAGATTTGGGTGAAGTTGTTTGAGTGGTAAAATTAACATCTAGTGACATTTCTAAACTTAAAATATTCAGACTCATAATAGATCTTGAACATTTAAATACGTTATTCTATCAGTAGAAAGGATTACAGTGTTCTAGCGGCAAGCTCGTTAATGTTGAAAAGATATACTGTGGATCACAATTTTTTCCCAGGCTTTTATTTTTGCCAGCATGATTTGGAATTCATTAGCGATACATTTTCAATATTTCTGGTTTCTGCTTTATATAATCCATGATTTTAGAAATATAATATAATATAATACATTTTTAGCAAGCAAACCCTTAGTTGCCTTATTACGCGAAAACTAAGTTTTTGCAAATAAAAAGTGATTTAAAGTATAAATACAGCTGAAGATATTATACTATTTTAATTCTATATTGAAAGAGTTAACAAACTTTTAAATAAAATTTTACCTTTGATAACGAGGATTACCCCGCTCTGTGTTCGAGAATGTACCACACTGTACCCCACGCTATAAAATCCTGCATCTCCCTCGGTCAAGTTTTCTATTTTAAAGATGACATGGCTTTTGGTGTAGCGCGGTTGATATTTAGAGCCTCTGGGGGAATGGACATTTGGTATAATTGTGACCTCTCTTTGTGTATTTAATCTATAAACGTTCATGACGACGTGTTTTGAAGAGTAAGGGATGGGTAATGTTAATTCCACTGTGCCTTTTCAGCTGTGGTCTTGATGTTAGCTTAATTAATAAATACCCAATAATATTTTTTATTAGACAGAAAGTAAAAAAGAAATGAAAAAGTTAATTTTAAACTTACGTCTATATTCCGCTCGACGTTCATGATGATTATAACTAATTATAGCTCGGACCAAAATGTTGACAACGTTGTATTTGAGAACATCAGTAACTGTGACCTGGCCGTCATACTCTCTGGTAAATCCTTGAATTTGCCCATCAAGTGTGACACAAACGTCTTGAAAAGCAGATACTTTATTCCAGGTAAATTTCAAATATCCATCCAAAAAATGAGAGGTTATTGTAAAAGAGAATCCTAAGAAAAAAGGAATTGGCTGTGGAGTAGCAGGCATTAAAGTGAATTTATTGCTCTTGCACTTGGACAACATAGCAATTTAATGAATAGGGGTATTGTTTTAGAGATATTGTGACTCTTTGTTTAGAAAAGACCTATATGAAGGCTATTCAATAGTTACCTATTACAGCTTGTCCCAACATCAAAAACACAAGAAAAGGAAACTCCATCGTTGTATTTTAAATGTTCATTGTGAATGAATTTTACATTTGAATTTTATATAACCGTAGTTATTTTTCATTCAATCTGTATTGGTAACTTGCAAATTATTAATAGTATATAACAAATTCGTATAGCAACTTTTATAGACATTATAAAGCGGAAAGACTGATTCATTTGAGATTACGTTTAAACATTTTTTTGCATCAATTTCCTTTTTCGTTTATTTGAAATAAATTTATATTTTGGTAGATTTAGCATGTCATTTGAATATATCTAAATCTTTATATATGCTTAAAAGTTGAATTACATAGTTGTACTTCGGCCGCATTAATGATGGTAAAGAATGAAATATTTATATTCATATAGACGTGTTAATCCAACCAAAAATATTAACAGTTGAGCCATCTCACTATTTGTTCCTATTGAAATAAAAACTTTGTTATACAGCCCAACGCACCTTTTAAGATCACGTTTTCGAACAAATTAAGGTCACTTTGTTATGATGTAATATTGGGTATCGAGACAACAAAATACATTTTTAAAGTATTTGTTTACATAATTTGAGTTTTATTTCATTTACTGAAACATAATTCACACAAATCAGTTGGTAAAACTTTGATATATTCATGGCTGAAAAATAACAACTTTTCTCATTTGAATTTATGTGGGTTCTTGCTAATTGCAGCTGTCTTTTTATCCGTTCTTTTGAAAGCAATAGCCCTTGGCAGAAACGTAGACATGGGCATAGTACAGCTTCTGTAATTTGTATTTTATGTACATTTTGACTCTTTAACTCAGGGTGGTAATAGTTTTTTCATCTGTTTTACTGCTCTCTAGGTTAATACACTGTAAGGTGGGATTTTTCAGAGTCAACTTCTAAAATCTAGAATCATGAGAGATTCATTCCACTGTAAATCGTTAACATTTCAAACCGTAAATACATTAGAATTTTCCTTTTCATAGAATGAATTTAATATTAAAAAAATAAACAATACTATGGTTTCATCAATTTTCCTTGACATCAATTTTCGTGGATTTTATATAAAGGAGGTTTTTGAGGATACGTAATTTCGTGGATAAAAGCATTGCCTATACAAAAGAAAAGCATATTTCTTCATTCATTGAAAAATCTAAATACGTTGATCTGCTAAACAACGAAATCCTCGAAAATTGGTCATCAAGGAATATTAATGAAACCACAGTACCCTCGAAAATTGGTCATCAAGGAATATTAATGAAACCACAGTACTTCATTATATTACCCATTTAGTGTGGTTTCCTTCTGCAATGTTATCCCTTTTCTGTACTACATTTCGACAAAAGCAAGAGGAGTATGGTAAATGAGCAAAACATTTTTAAAAATAATCACATTGAAGAATTAACTTAAAAATGTTCAACTACATGGTATCAAGGAAAGCTCGTTTTATACAATTTGTAAAAACGTATGGTAGTAAACAAATCGTATAGTAAACATCTTACAATTTATTTAAAAACTCCCCATTTAAACATCAACTTTGGAAACTTAAGGTAATAATTTTAAAAAAAACATTTATCCTTAACGTTATATATGTAATATACTGATACGCAAAAGAAACGCAACACCCTACTTTAGGGGGATATAATTATGTAAAGTAAAGAATTTTGTAACTTAAACTTATGAATATTTTCAATTTGCTAAACTTTGGTAATTTAACGGTTGAACGATTTCCATATCATAACCGGAAATCAAGTTTAAGTCTGTTCTACAGAAATCAAAAATTGCATGTTTAACAAAACATTTGGCAATATTATGGAGTTTTAAGGGTTTTTTACTGTTCATCATAAGTAATGCAGGAAAATTTCAAAAAATAAATTCTCCTCTCGTTTCCCGAACGATGCTAAGGCTACTTGAAATGGCTTATGCACGTATTTCTCGTGCTATAGCTGGAAAATATCACTGTAAATGTGACGAAGAGTTGCAGAGGCGAAATTTCACTACATTACGCCTCAACAGGGTCTTACGTATCATATGCATTAAGGACAGTCCTTGTATCGGAAGTCCAAGGGTGGCTACACTGCTCTAAGTAAGAGAAAACTCGACCTAATCATCTGAAAAACGAGCATTAAAAATGCAAACAATATTTCTTTCGCTCAGATCTCGATATTGATGAACCTATTTTATCGTAGAAATTAAGCTGCAATTGTTCTTTAGGACAGTCTTGCGCGTTTTATTTGAATGGCTGGGAGGGGTGTTTTAACCATCATATGTTACTTAGTAAAGTTAAAAGATAATCATTTAACATTATATCAAATCTCTGATGTTCTGAAAAGTGAGTTCAGCCTTACTTTATTCGCCTTTGATAATCATAAGATAAACAAATCTAACATTTGTATATTACTGTTTGTTGCGTTTCTTTTGCGTATATTCAGTATATAACGAAGGGCTATGTCTTTGTACTGCAGTTCGAAAATGGTAATTTTCATTTCAACAATGTTACCTTAATGTGTGCGAAAAACCATGTGAGCTTAGAAAGTGCGTTGAGCTGTACATCTTTGAATTGGTGGATGGTTCATTGCAAGATTATTTTAGAGAGGTTAGGATAATACATCTTAAATTATACAGAAGTGGTCTTTATTTTTCTAATTTTTGGAGTTTGAAATGTATTCATTTCCATAGTTATATTAGCAATTTGAAGAAAATGAGTTGTCATGAACTATATCGTTGGACATTGCTTACATTAAATCAGAATGAGCTTCACTTTATCGGTCAACCTTTCCATGGCAACTGATTTTCATTTCTTCTACCCATTCACGATCTTTCATATTTGCTGGATTTATTATGTGCTAGCAATATTGGCACCAATTCAAACAGCAGCTTAAAGTGAATATAAGACGTAAGAAAACCAATTAGCACCATGCTCTTCCAGGTTCATATACACTGTAACACCTGTAATCTAGTAAAAGGTATTTACCTTCTTAAGAGTACCAGCAGACACAGCTATAACATGTGCTTATTATATTATAAAGACAGTTGGATTATATTTTATGTTAATATCTAAATTTTATAATGTATTTGCATTTTACGTATTTTTCCTTTCTTTAAACCGTTAACGGTAGCTTATTCAGTAGAGCGTTCACTTCGTGACCTGGATTTTTTGAGTTAGAATCTTGGCCGCGACAGACCGAAGTTGATAAAAAAAACAAAAAGGGTTGCAAATGTTCTTTCACCATGCTCTCAGTACTTTGAAGTGAAAGCTGCAAGTCCTTCGGAGGAGACCTTTAAAACCAAGGCCCCGTGTCGTAGTAGGCGTTGACCCAATTAGGATCCCTCACTGCTCAATGACCTCAATGATTGACGAGTAAAGGTCAAAAGGTGAACTCTTTAACTGGTGTATGGTGACGTCTTTATATGGGTGAAATATAGGTGTATATTCAATACACATTCAATCAATTAATCCTTCATTAACATTCATTGGTAAGCTAGAAAATTCTACTGAAAATCCATGTTTGCCGCAACTAAACATTTACATATAGCAATTTGGAGGTCCTCTGGGAAAAAAGAAGATGTTTGACGTCTGTGTTTCGTTTAATTGATTAAGGACAATTTTGATTTTAAAAAAAATTCATTTGATTTCAGCAAAATTTATTCAGAATACTGAATAGATTGGGTAACAAACATAGTAATACAATGCCTATATTACCCTCTTTACTTTTATTTACTTAAAATGTCTAAATGCTTTAAGAGTAAATGCATGCTTAATTTATTATTTTCATCAAAAAATCATAAGGAAATAACCATTTTTATCTTATTGGTAAGAGCTGCAATATCAACAAATGCGTAGTTGACATTTTTTTATATCTGACATAGATAAATGTAAAGGAAACAAGCTTTTGAGTTTAGTGCAATATTATTTTAAGAAAAGAAAGGCTATGCACATGAAAAAAACGAGAAGGTTTATCAAATGAGGCCTATATAATATAATTGAATATCATATATCCTGTTTACTGAAATAAAGATTTGGGGGTATATCGCAAACCGATGTATTATTTTAAAGCTCTTTATATATATAAATCAACTCAGCTAGGCTAGAGACGCTAATTTTAAATATGTCTTTAAATATTTAAAGAAAATTAATTATGTATGTTTGTAAACAGATACCTTTGATAATTGAGAATTTTTATCTTTCCATTTGTATTTATCGAGTCTCAGCTGATGTCGGCCAAAGCGATTTACTTGCATCAGCTGTTTGTCATATGACATGTTTAAAATTAGGAAAAAAAAATTATGTAAGATTACAAATATCGTGAAGAGTTCAACGATTTATTGATATTTTCCCTTGTGAGAAAATTATTAAGTTGTGGCATGTTTTCTTTATTTTCTGTAAAGCAAAAATCAGAGAATCCAATATATTTTGTTAATTGCATTTAGACAGCATAAATTTCATTCTAAAATGTAAATTTCCAAGTGACAAATATATATGACTATTAACAAAATATGAAAAAAAGCCACAACTTAATAATTTTCTTAAAGGAGCATTCATGGTTCTCAATATAGTGATATGAGTTCATCATTTTAATTTTTTTTCATCTTAAGAAGAAGATAGTCGTGCGGAAAAAATACAAGTACCCTTAATTTGCAGATCTAAATAGAAAATAATGTAAAGATGTACTAAACTGTCCTATAACCATAGTCCTCCTGGACACGTTATTACAGGTGACGTAAATATAGTTAGCAATGAGGACGATTATGTATACACTGAATTAACGACGGATTTTTCCTGTTATTTCCTGATCATGACAATGAGCACACGGCGGGTCGACCGGTCAGCAGGGGATGCTCACTCCTCCATGGCACCTAGTTCCACCTCTGATGTTTCGGGGGTCCGTGTTTGCTCTGCTCTTGATTTGTATTGTTTTGTGGACTTTGAGATTGAATACTGTTCGTTATCGCCATATTCTCCTTCAATTATGGCTTTTCAATTTTTTCCCAACGCCAATAAATGAACAACCAAAATTTATAAACCTTCACTGTTCTAACTTTCTTAAAACAAGAAATTTCTGCTCATATTGGTTTTAGGTTTTAAAGAATTATCAAATTACAATTAAAAAAAATTAATTAAATAAAATTTTGTTCAATAGCCGTTGTTTTGCATAACTCAGCTATGTTAAGGAAGGTCAGAGTTCACATTCCTTGTACATTGTATTAGAAGTTTAATTGTGGCGTCATTGAAATTTGTGACGTCATTGAAATTTAACAAGCCACAAAATAAGAACGTAATAAAACGTAAATAACAAGTTGAATTTATTCATTGTATCGATTATTTATAAAATCTTCTAAAATTACAATACTTGATATCAATACAGTCGGGTAATAGAAGAAAGCCTTTTGTCAAATACGAGGGCATTTCAAATGTTCTGGCAACTGTTTGATGATAAATTAACCGTTTTACGGAAATTATTGAATTTGATATCATTGGAAAGATCAGAAATATATACATATTTTTTTGACATCACTTTATAATTTTTGTGCCGTAATAACTCCGAAAATGGCGTCAGTACATAGAATGTTTAGCATACTGAAAAATCGCGTTTTTATCCATACGAGACGATCGTAAAAATACTGCCAAAGGCTTATTTGAAAAAAAAATATTTCTAAGAAAATTTTAATAAGCAAATAAGTAGAGTAGGACTACGATACTCTTTATCAGCAATTCCGCTATTCGTTGTATGGTTTGTTTACGGGCACGGTTTATGACCGGTTATGCTATCATCGACATTCATTTAAGATTTTATTTACATGATACGGCTGGATATTCGGTCTTTTATATAACTCATCATTGTTTGAAATTAAACATGTCCTGTATTTAACTGGAATCATTTAATTTCTATAATATACTTGATTCTGATTGGATAAATTTTTTTTTTGATAAATGCATCAATAAAATCTAGAGTTCGCTTGCACTAAGCAGTCGGAACTACTTTGGCAGTCTTTACATGTATATTTCCACTTCCAGAGTACTTTTTGAAGGAATAATTTAATACTTTTACTTTAATAAATATTTTCCTGAATTTTGGAACCTGTCCGTTACGTTCCTGACTTATTTTTGTTACGTCCGAGCAATTGTCAGATTTAATTAATTAATCCATTTCTTATTGCAGGTAGCAATAATATGTAAAATATAAGTAAACGCTCAATGCGTAATCCAGGTATTTAATCGCCCCCGGCGATTTACTTCCTCCTTGGAAATCAAAAGTCAGTATCGGTTAACATTTTATTTACACACTAATCATAGTTAAGAATCATCCAAAATCATCACAATCAAACACTGTATAATCCATCCTGAAACAATTTTTAAGCGAAGTATATCCCAACAGAACTACATAAAAACTGCGCTCCCGTATCAATGAGTACCCGTATATATACTAGATGACCATCATTCCTAAGGAGTGATGGGGTATAATCAAAGGACCGTCACTCCTAATGAGTGAACGGGTGTAAACAAACTTCTAAAAATAGAACGAGTGAGCGGGGTTTATATAAATACTGCAGAATATTAAATAAACAAATAAAATAATAAATTTAGAAAAAGAGTGACTTAAAAATACGTGACATTTTCTACTTTCGTTTCATTTTGAATTATCCCCCTTTGCTAAACAAATCAGATCATCTGCATGACGACAATACAGTTATGGGGGAGAAGGGAAGAAATCGTTTAATCGGCATATTCTTCTTAAATGTTTGACTTTGAGATATGTGGTATGAAACAATAGAACTCTGAAAAAATGTTTTATTTTGCTACCAAAGCGGGGAAAACCGTAAATCTGTTAAATTGTTGGAAACGAATGATCGAGAAAAACGACACTGCATGAATGAGGACGGAACTCTTTTCACCAGTCGGCAGCAGACTCTTTCAGGTTTTACAGCATTGACAGGTTGTGGGATATTTATTTACATATTCGGTTTGAAATTCAGATACGCAAATGAAATCCAAAATTTCTGTGACCGAGAACTGTTAGGATATTTGAGTAGCTTCCCTTTATATTTGCGAACTAAGATAAGTTACCGGGAAAAATATACCCAGAGGGATAACACAACAGGTAAGTTTTTGTGTTAAAGAACTGTAAATTATTTCAGAGAATGTTGGTAATCACACGACAATATTTGAGAACGTTTTTTCGTTAGAATGAATGGAGCCATTTTGAATTTTCAGCAACGTTAACGTTATGGTGAGGTATTCGTGCGCACTGTTTTTGATGCGTAAATTTAATAGAAAAATGAAAGAAACTTTCATTTTATTAATTTAAGATAATAATTAAATGATAAGAAATTAATGTTATATTTTTTTCTTTGATCGATGTATCAAAGAAAAAATTTGGACGGAAATGTTTTTTCATCAATTGAAGAAGTTTTTCGTCCAATTTTTTCTTTTATACATGTACATCGATCAAAGAAAAAAATATTACATTCATTTCTTAAGTATATTAATGCAGTTTTCATTCAATATATTTTGAGTAACAGGACTCTTACCGTTTACGAATAAAATATACTAAATCTTGCCCCCTGACTTGATTCTGTGCGTATTTTTCATGCTAATTAAATTTCGGCACCCAAAACTCACTTGCTTTTGAATTTTGAATCCAAAAAATGAACTTAAGTTACACAGACATGTGAAATCTTATTTATTTTCCATGCATTAAAATTTTCAAATATGTGGAGGTTCGGTGGAGTTACAATTGCTAACCCTAACCCTAACCCAAACCTTTTTGAAATGCCCCTTGTATGACGTCATCAGCCTTGACATGACGCAACACAGTTGATCCAGAGGACTAGAATCACCGGTTTATAATTACAGGAATGCTCAAATAAATATTTTATCATTGCTTATTTTTTTAACTAATCATTAAAACCAAAAGATAATAATTTATTAAATACAATGTGTATAGAATATGAATTTATCTTGTAGCATTGAAGCTGCACAGGGATAAGAAATGTAGAAAATTCGTAATTTACATCAAAAGTGCAAGGGCATAGACTATTTTGTTTGAGATGAAATTTGGAATGCTTATTGCTTATATCGTGTATATTTTGATTGATTGATTGATTGATTGTTTAGTGTTTAACGTCCCTGTCGAGAATTTTCAATTGTATGGAGACGCCACCACTTGCCGGTGGAGATCGAGCTGCAAATTTTGTCCTATACTCGGCTCTCAGGGACATTGAGCAGAGAGGGATCTTTTTCGTGCCAGCACGGTGCCGTGGCCTCGGTTTATACGGTCTCATCCAAAGGACCGGTCTCCACGTCCCACAGTGGGATTCCAACCCGCGACATAAGGATTGACATCTTACCTCGCGACTCTAGAGCACACGCTCTAACAACTGCGCCACGCGGACGACTCGTGTATATTTGGAGCTGATTCTGATCTGCATTTCTTCATTTTTATTTATAACAGAATTTAAGCGAAGGGGAGTTTTTTTTAGCTATTATAAGCATTTTCGGAAAAATTTTAAGTAATTTGCAATCAGTACTGAGAAGGATATGGAGATAACGAACAGTATTCACTCTCAAAGTCCATTAAACGATATACAAATTTAGAGCAGAGCAAACACGGACCTCCAAAACATCGGAGGTGGGATCAGGTGCCATGGAGGAGTGAGCATCCCCTGCCGACCGGTCACACCCGCCGTGTGCTCGTTGTCATGATCAGGAAATAACGGAAAAAATCCGTCGTCAATTAAGTGTATAAATAATGGACTAACAATTGGTATGAAAAACGTCAGTCAGCATTTGACTCAATGATAAATTGTATTTGCTGACAAGGTCATTGTATCGTCCATAGAACTTACGAAATGATGACTTTAAACCAGACTGCTGATATTCTTGTTTCATCAACTTGCTTGTCAATAATTTACCTCGTTTAAGAAATTGTTCATAAGTAGAGCATGCTCTTGCGTATCGAATCAACTGAGATATATATACTCCGTATGCAGGTGATGAAGGTATATTGCTGCATAAGTAAGGGAAGTTGACGATAGAAAAGTTAAAGTCATCACGTTTATCATAAAGCTTGGTTGTTAGATTACCATTAGTGTTTAGTGTCTTTTTCAAGTAAAATATCCAAATATGAAGCAGAAGTGTCGGACTCTATGGCATCTTTTATCTCAAGCTCACCAGGATATATCGTATCGACGTAGGAATGGAAATTATCATTATTAATTGACAATACGTCGTCGATATATCTAAATGTCGAGATGAAGGCCACAGCAAGCGTTTTCTTCTTTTCACGCATAAGATTTTGCATAAATTCTGCTTCATATTGAATATAAAAATAAATCTGCTAATAACGGAGCGCAATTTGTACCCATGGGAATTCCAATAGATTGTTGGAATACCTGGTCTCCAAAAACCACATAGATATTGTCAATCAGAAACTTCTTGATGTCAACTTCAGAGTACTTATGTGTGCAACCAGAATCTGTTTTAACAAAATAATTTTTCAAATGACCAATGACGAGGTAAGTAAATTTACGAGTTCCATTTTTGTTGAAGAAGCAGCTGTCAATGATATCAAAAAGCCTGGATTTTAATTTGTCGTGGGGAATTGTTGTGTATAAAGTTGAAAAGTCGTACGTTTTTAAGCTGTTGATTTTTGTAAAGTCTTGTGATTTCAAATTGTCCAAAATTTCTTTAGAATTTATAAGTATCCACATCTGATTTACACCACTTCTTGAATATATAGTTGCACAGTACTCTTGAAGTTTTTCCTTCACCACTGTCAGTATCTTAGTTAAGAGTAATGAAAGAGGTTTGGTTGAACATTTACTGGAACCTGCAATTTATCTTTGTAAGGATTCTTATGAAGTTTCGGAATCCAATATACAGTAAAACTCGCTTAGTACGAACACGGATATTGCGAATTCACAGTTATAGCGAAGTCATTTTTGGATCCCCAGCTGTATAAATAAAATGAATTTCTCTTATGTTTATAACGAATTACGGATATAGCGAAGTAATTTCAAAGGTCCCAGCGACTTCGTTATAACCGAGTTTTGCTGTATATATAGGGTAGTTCAAATTCATTTTGGCTCTGTGGAATATGAAAAGTATTCAAAACTGACTGGTGATTTTGAAGAATTTCTTCCTTAGAAAGGGACGTATGAGTATAAGTAGGATTACCACTTGTAGAATTAAATCCAAGTTCTTGTAGAATGCAATTTATATAATGAGCCTTACAAACAAAGACAATGTTGTTACCTGCTTTGTCGGCAGGAACCAGTACGGACTGATCGTGTAATCTATCTAGCTCCCAGCACTTTTTGGGTAGAGGAAATAAACCTCTGTCAATGTGTATCAATTTTTTTCTTGAACAGCAAGCGAATGCCCTTGCACTATCCCCACTTCCTACATTCAGCTTAACAATTCTATTTTTATACAAGTCACGTGACAAACAGCTGATGCGTGCGACATAACCGGTAATAACTACGGCCCAGTCCTATTCATTATTGATGGCTATATTACATTTTCTACAAGTATTCAGTTGCTTTGTTAATTTTTTTTTAAAAAGAAGTAATATATATTAAAACGGTGCAAAGGTCACATTTTCCATATCGGTCCTTAACATAGCTGAGAATTAACCCTAACCCTTATCTTGATTTGGAGTATTTTTTCTAACAAAATAGCTTGTCAAATAGCAAGAGCTATCTTATGCATAAAATGGCCCTTAACTTATATCAATTAATAAACCATCACCTCTTTCCCACTTTAATACCAAAATAAAGTGGACAATTGGTGCTTTTATTTTCTTCGATAAAACTTCGTTTTGAGAACCCAGATATTGGGAAACAAGTTTGAGAAATTGCAATGTTCTTGAAATTTGCAGAAAACATGCGTATTTGATCTTCAGAAACAGAGCTTTCATAATACATTTGCATAATCTGGATCAGAGGTTGTGCTCTATCTGAAATATTGAAAAAAATGCCTCAACTTAAGGTCATTTTCAAAGGAATTTACAGGATATGAGGAAAATGACGCAATTTATTACGTCATAATGCATTGACTAGATGGGAAATTACGTCAGGATTAATAGATACGTGGTCACCAACACTCCAAGTGATAAATACTGCATTTGCAACCTAAACTGTTCGGTTTTGATTTTTCAGAAATTCTCAGAGTCAAATAAGGCCCAAAGTGGCTCTTGCTCTGTAATGTATCAAAAAGATCAGCTGGATTATTTTATTATTAGGTTCCCGCAGAGAGACACGTTTTGCCGGAAAACGAATCTCGAAATTTTAACCAAGGAAAGACAACTTGATGCGCTTTGATTTGAGGGGTCACAAACTGCTAAACGAACATTAGGGACATCCCTCTGAGAAGAAACGTTTACATTGTCACCTATGGGAAAACGATATGTGTACTGTAGCCATATTATTCTTTTTTTTTTCTTCTGTACTATTTAAGAAACGAGTTAAAATAAAATTCATGTTAGTTTTGTACTAAAATGCTTGTTTTAGTAATCTTCCGGTAGGTGACATACAGCAACTATTATGACTATTATCGTGCTCCTAATAACTCTTAATAACTCCCCAAGTCAATCTGAAGGGCGTCAATTGAAATCAGATTGCCATTTTCTGCTCAAGTTTCTACAACCCACTTTGTTACCAGATCCCTTTTTTATTCCAAAGTTACTAAATACCGTATGGAACTGATCGAGGATTCTTCTAAGTTTTAAAGACCCATTGTTTTCGTACGGTTATCTTAGGAGGGGGATCGTTTTGGTAGTACTGTTGTTATTTACCCGGAGACCCAAAATACCCAAAATGTCAAAAAATTATATACACGTAGCATCACATATTACACAAGAAGTCTGTTTTTCGTAATCAGAGTTAACATTACGTGTTGTTTCGTCTCCAGTTTTTGGGTGAAACTAATTGAAATAATCAAATTATTTAACTATTTATATTGTGTCTTGTTAATCGAAACTACGTAAAGTAATTTAATTATTTTAACATGAAATTTATTTGTAAACTAAACACATGCATCGTAATATTATTGAAGGAAAAATTATTAATATATCGTTTTATAAAATGCTTTTATTAAATTAAAGGAAAATAAATCACGAGTGAAAGTTACAAAACAATAACATTCATATTTTTAATCTCCATTAAAATAAATCACCGTGATTAAATAAGTATGAATATTGAATTAAAAAAATCGTTGTGCATGTGAACATTGACCGCGATCGGATATTTTATTTTATTTATATTACAACAGTGTTGTCAAAAATAATTAATATATCAGATTGTTCGTGTGTTCACAGCAATTTTATTGTTCTAAAGATTTCTTTTGAGGATCGATCACTATTAATTATCTCTACATCTTTATAATAGCGAATAAAGATGGACGATAGAGGAAATTCGAGCATTAATTCGGACATACATTTCTATAAAACATCATGCAGATTATAGCCATTGTACAAAATAAAACATCATTTGTACATAATGACGTTAATTAGTGCTGAATATCTTCTCATGTCGATTTTTTAAATAATTGTAATCGGTGGTTTTCCAATTACGGTAACTTACAAGTAACTAACAGCAGTAACAAGAGTTAAACTTTAATCATAACTTTCTATGCTCATATTCTTTATCATTGTTAAATAGAAAAGTCTTTGTGCATAGTATTCTATACAATCCGTTAGCATCTTTAATTTTTACGAGTTGATGGACATCAACTCAGTTATGTTCTTACCAATGTTGACCTAATTTTAACCAAATAACACACCTCGTTTATTCAGTTCCTTCTACGATAAATTGTATCACATCTTGAAAAACTCTACTTAAATAAAAGCGAACATATATATTGAAGACATGTCAATGTTTCTTTTTTGAAAGGAAATTTATTTTAAGTATAAACAATAACATTTTCATTGACATGCCTTATTGTGTCGGTCCGACAAAAAAGATAGTGCATTTTAAACCGCCGAAGAATGAAAGTGTATTTCGTCACTTCTCATATTCCTATATGTGTATATATGCCTTGTCGATTTTTAAAATTTTTCAAACTAATTGCATAAAATATTGGTTAATTTTTCTGTGCCAAGTTCGTTGGGGTTTATACAAATGGCATATTAGGCCTAACATAGAGATCGAACTACTTTTTCATATTCATACGCACCATGCTACTTTGTTTTGTAATCAAAAACACGCAAAATCGGCAGCACAACAGTGACTTCAAAAGAAAATGACGGGACTGTGGAGGCTTACCAGGAAATTTTTAGAAGGTACGTAAATATAGATACATATACATTTAAGTATAGTTGCACGTGTTGCTCTGAAATATAAACTTAGCCAGTAGTTTATCGATAGGACTTCGTATGCGGTATGGTACTGACCGAGTAAACATTAGTGCCACCTTGTTTTCGCGGCTTCAGGGGCCTGATTCTATATGATTTTTTCTTTTTGTTTTGTCCGCATAAGTAGCTTCCATTGTGGTAATGAGGCAACTGCCTCACTAGAAATATTATTTCAAGTCTTTGAAAACACATAAAACAGCAGTCGTGCGACAGGACATGCCATAGAATTTTCGACTAGATTTCCACTTTCTTGAGAGAATCGGTCATATTTTAGTGAAAATCGAATGAATATTTTTCTGCATACAATGAACCTAAACGAAATTATCCAAGATAATATTTCTACTTGTTGTATTACACGAAAAATACGATGAGAACGAAGCATCTGTTGGAACGACGCCATTTTTATTTCAGCCAGGAGCGGATCAAAATCCACCACAAGCACCTGTTCATAATAAATCTGGAATAAGTTATTTTAATTGATTTATGTTTACTCATATCGCTTCAGAAAAATATAGACAACTTTTTTAATGTAACTTAACAGGGAGAAACTGTCTTATTTATTAATTTTCATTATAAAATTAAAAAGAAATCATAAATGGGAATATGTGAAAAAAAATACACATGTTCTGGATGAGTACAATGGCATCCTGTGTCATAATACTGTTAAATTAACAATTTGAGATGTAAAAAAAAAATAAAGATCAGATCGAGATTTTGATGATCTTAATTCTTAAAGATGATTATGTTGATGATGTCAAGGGCTCAAAAAAAGAAAAAAACAAAATTTTCTTGAAAATATCAGGTTCAAAGAAAAATTGTAAAAGCAAGTCTCAGCTATTTCTTGCATTGCAGCAGATATGCATCAAGCATCAAACACTTTCTCAGAAGATAGTAAAGGTAGACAGTGTATGTGTTGCTTATGCACTTGTAAGAATTTTGTTAAAGAAGTGGTTCGAATTCCTACAGAGGATTGGAATTCAAGTGATCTTAATTTATTGCCTTGGAAAGATGATGATTTACATTTAAGATGTTATAATAAATAAAATACCTTTCAAATCTTCCATTTTACTTCTTATTTTATATGTTGTTTTAATTAGAATTTAAAATTTGTTATTTTTCTAGAAGTATAAACCACAAGGGCCAGAGCATAAAGGTTCCTGGGAGGATTTGTTTACGAAACCTTTTTCACTGCTTCTGGAGGTTTGTTGGTTAATTTCTCATTCCGGAGAAATTTAACTCCATCACTACCATGTTGGGGGTTCCCTAATGCCAGATGACATCTCCAGGACAGCAAAGAGGTACTTTTAAAATGTCTTAATGAATAAAATACCCTTCAGATCTTCAATTTTTCTTGTTATTTATATGTCGTTTTAATGATAATGTAAAATATTTTATTTTTCTAGAGGTATACACCACAAAGGCAGAGCATAAAGGATGGCTGGGAGATTTGATAAACTTACTGTTGTAGGAGAACAATTTCAAGCATTGATATATATTAGAAAATTGTGCTGTCAGTCTTTTGTATGTTGGAGGACAAGCTTCCCCTTGAAAACTGGAACAAATGTGAAATAAAGAATGTGTATCTTCATATTGAGAACTTTTCCTTGTAAAATTACCTCTGGGAAAAAGTTTATTTCATATCAATTTATTGTGTTCATTATCTGGTTTAATTAAGGTCTTCCGTCTTCACGGAAGACCTTATAGTTATTCTACTGTTTCTTATTATTAAGGTCTTCCGTCTTCACGGAAGACCTTATAGTGATTCTATTGTTTCTTATTAAGGTCTTCCGTCTTCACGGAAGACCTTATAGTTATTCTATTGTTTCTTATTATTATTAAGGTCTTCCGTCTTCACGGAAGACCTTATAGTGATTTTACTGTTTCTTATTATTCTTTTTATTATTTTTTTGACTTTCTAATTTTGTGCACGCGATTTCTCGAAGACTACTGGATGGAATGACGTGAAATTTTCAGAAAAGATCTGTCGTAATATGAATTTTGTATATCCGAGAGAAAATTTGGAAACTCACTTCCGGTGCCAAGTTACGGACAATTTCCTGAAATTAAAATGACATTTTGTCCGCGATTAAACTCAAAATCGGTAAAAGATATCAACATGAAACTTTCAGGGATTATAAATCGTGATATATACCATCCAGGACGCGACACTTTGTTCGTCATCGGTACATCCTGTCGTTAGGAGAAGCGAATTAAAAAAATCGTATTTTCTAACTTTTTTGTTTTTCAACATTTTTTATTTATT
>NW_026937406.1:0-7920 GCF_032062105.1 Saccostrea cuccullata | reverse complement strand
GACGTTCATTGTAGATTTGGTTTGGTAAACAGCTCAAAGGGGTCTCCAGTAATGTCCGATCATCGTTTTTATCATATGCAGCCAAAGAAAATGGCGACCGGAAGCTGAAATCATAGGGAAAAGTACTCCCAAATTGGTCACTAGTGGTGTAGTTCCAATAAACAAAGCCTTCACAGGATGATACGTCATCATTGCACATCTCACAGAAAATGTTTTTGTACTGGGAGCAAACATGAATGTTTTGAAATTGTCGACAAGCTTTGACTAAGTTTGGATCTTTATCTTCTTTACAAGTCTGGATTATTTCAGATGAATTCACTTCAGTTGGGTTACATATTAAACAGAATTTATTTTTATAGACTGCCGAACCCGAGCTTACAGGCGGAAACGTCAAGGCGTCAGCATGTTCACACGCTATTAGTATATCTTTGTTGTACGATTTCCATGTCCCCGACACATTACAAAATGATATTTCTACATCGCAAACGTCACTACATCTCAAGGTATCATATGGAACATGAAAACCTATATCACATGAATTTTGCATGAAAATGTCTATCACCTGTTGAAATGACTGAAAATGGAGATAATTAACGTATGATCTGCATGTGACCTTTAAATCCCAAATCCTTAAATTCGTTAAACTGTCATAAAGTTTATCATAGTCTTCTTCGCCTTTGATTTTTTCGCACAGATTACAGAATAAATTTGCAAAGGCGGTTGTCCAATTATCTACTGGAATAGAATAGTAAAAATGGGAAGCATTTCTCTGTGTGCAGAGTTGTCCTATATAAGTTTTGCTAAGACATCCATTAATTGCACGAAAGTTCTTAACCGTATCATTACCTTTGCTTCCCGGGTACACATCACTGATGCAAGTCCATTTTTGCCTTACCGAAAAATCGTCACAGCAGTCAAAAGTGCAGCCCACAAAACAAGAACAGTTTCTTTGTAGGGACAGTGTATGTATGACAGTATATGTGTATGTATATATATATATATATATATATATATATATATATATATATATATATATATATATATATATATATATATATATATATATATATATATATATATATACACCGGCAGATTTTATATTCCATAAATCCGTAATGTCTTTTCAACAATGTCAGAGTGAGATACCTGACTCCCGTTAAGAGGGTGAACAGAATATCCAACAGCATGAAGGCGACTAAATACTTCTGTGTGTATCCGAATAGCTTAGCGTGCTTGAAGACAACCACGAGGATTCCCATTACTATTAATGGAATCAGCCATAAACACGGCGTAAGCTTCATAAAGAGCGTTGTTTCTCCATACCAGTCTTCCATGCCATATAGTGATCACGTGACCCAGCTCATACTCATGGTTGACCATATTTTTAAATATTTTAGAATAATTCTTCACCTGCGTTTTGTTCATTTTGTGAAAGTAAATAGTTAATTTTAATTCTTTTTGCTTAAGATTTGAAGAAACGACCTTCCTCTTCTTCGTTTTATTTTTCTTAACGTAAGTTTTTCTCAGAGGCAAGTAAAGAAATTATTATAATGCTGCACTGAGGGCTAAAATGATTTTTCTTTATTCAAGTGAAGAAAAAGAATACTATTCTTTATATTTATGACAATCTTGCGTCAAAATCCGGGAAAAAAATCAAAGGAGTCATATTGAGGAACAAATAATACTTCAAATTACTTAATCCCTAGAAAAAAAATTGTAAATTCTTTTTATAGAAAGAGGGATTATGATGAGTGATGAAAATTTGATTTTCATTCCGTCCGCAATCATGAACTGTTTATTTTTTGTGTTTTAAGATTCTGTTTTTTTTTCGGTCACAGGTTTAAATAGAATATATTTTTCTAGATGATTTGTTCTTTGATAAATGTGTGAGTCATGATTCGTTGGACATTCACTCATGAATAATCAATTGTGATTACTCTGATGAAATATTGATATATCTTGATATCTCTACATAATGTGTGAAATGTATAAATTCTACCGGATGTATCCATTCGTGTTATGTAAATCCAAATGAAATTCTGAGTTAGGGTTTTTTTTCACTCTCTAAAACCTTCATTTGTTAAAGTTACTTAAAATTAAAGTATCGCAATAGCTTTCTATGGCATTTTCAAATGCAAATATAAAATTGAAATACACGTTATAAAAACGGAAAATTAAGATTAAAGGTTGTGACATAATGAGTAGAAGTTAACCGAGTTTCTACATTTAAAGTCCAAATGCAATGGAGTTAAAAAAAAATAACTGTAACGCAGATCAATTTATTAGATATGTGGATTGTTGTTTTGATTACTAACTTGTCTTTAATTAAGGCAAACTTTCCCAAATTCTGAAACATGTGTAGTCCTCTATCTCTGAAGAATTGAATCTGGTTTAAGCTAACATATACATATATTTTCTTTATGGACCTAAGGCTCGAAACAATGATGGATAACCTTGATTATGAAAGAGTACTATTTGATTCTGAGGAAATCGGTTCAGATTCTGGAGGTAATTATTCTATCATCAAAAATATTGAAAATTCAGGGTATTTAGCACAAACAAAAATTTGATGCATGGACTAATATATATTTTTTGACTGATTTCGATTTGAAATGACATATATAATAAATCCCTGAAACATAAGGAAACTGTAGGTTTTCCTTAGTGCTTAGATATGAGACTTTGTTTTGGTGTCTAAATAGATCTACACAATTTCATACAAAATTTTGCACAAATGTTTAACCTTATGACAAAATCTTATAAAATTCTCCCACTCTACTTGGTAAACATTATTCAGGTTATTAATTTAAATGTAAAACTATGAGAAATATGGCTGAGTGCAAAAAGTTTCTTTGTGTTATTTATCCTTTAAAACAATTCCGTACTATGATCAACCAATCTAATTAGAATTTATCTTTGATCCGCTCCAGTTCGATCGCTTTGTGTAGCAATCAAACTGGGGCGGATCAAAGATCTAATTTTAATTAGATTGATGATCAACCCCCGGATTCCTTTCAGAATCAAATGACTGTCTTTTTATGAAAATTTATACTTGAAATAGTTGTGTAACCCTATTGATCTGACAAGGATACCTGTACCTCTGTAGTTGAAACATACAAAGACAATGTATATTGAGTGAGTAATGTAATTTATTTAAAAGACAGTAAGTTTACAGCACAAATATAGCTAAGGAGAGATCATAGGGATAATTCCTTAGTACAAAGAATAACAAATTTGGCAATGGTATTTTCCCTCTTGCAAACAATCATCAGTTTAACAAACATTTTGACAAATAACAAGCAAATAAACCACAAATTTGTCAAAACAATAACCTAGCTGCTACATGTACTACATGTACTTCAGGAATAACTGTCTAATTTTTCGATTTCATGACGTGATCAATCGATTGGCTTAATTATTCCGCAAGCCAAACGATTGGTCATCATCATGAAATTGAAAAATCTGACAGTTATTCGCTATATTTATGGTATTGATTCCGCCAATGCACGTGCTAGAAGCCCCGCTTCTGTCCCTATTTGCCCCACCCCGCACGTGATAAACCCTATCGATGAACTAGTACATTGATAGAAAAATAAAGTACATTAACTATTATAATTTCATCTCAAACAAAGACATTGGAAATGTAAATATATTTACATATGTAACATGGGCGTCGGAACCGGCTCCCCCTTTTTGTGCAAATATATACATAATATAGGCATTAAAAATTGGGTTTTACCTTTTTGTTGTTTTAGCCCACCCCCCCCCCCCCCTTTCAATTAGCCCCCTCCCCCTTTCAATTTGCTTCCGACGCGTATGTGTAAAATGCCACCAGCATAAATAACATAAATAACAAAAATAAAGATAAGACTAAAATTGTTTCAGACATGAACTTTGACAGCCGACGAAAGGGGGTGCGGGTTGCTTAATTTCTCAAAACAATTTTGTAAACTTGGTTAAAGTTCTACATGTAAATCAGTAAAAATACGCTACCTTGTGCCACGTGATTTGAGTCAGGACGACTATTGGATAAGCACGTGAAAATCTGAATTAAAAATTCAAATCATTAATAACGATGCTGTTTTTTTTCTTCAACTACAGAACTATATTATAAGCAATATTTTATGATTACGCATATTGTAAATTATTCTTCATTACTTTTAATCAGCTTAATTATAGGTGGGAATATTTAAACAAACAATAACCATAGAATATGATATTTAACATATTTTCTATATCATTAAAAAAGCAAATTGATTTTTTAATCAAAATTCAGGATTAAATAACTGTTTAAAAATTTTAATTCTTGAAGACAAAACATTTTGACTGGTTTTATCTTTTGCCATATAAATCGAGTACAAAAAATTGACTTTCGATTCAAAATCCGGAATTAGATATTGTTTTCTAAAAATCATAATTCTTGAAGTCATAAAACTTGATTCTATCTTTTGTCTTGTGTAAGGAGTACTTAAGGTAAAGTTGATTCTCGATTTAAACACGTGTATAGAGGTATGTTCATTTTGAAGTTGAGTAGGATTGGGAACGCGTTGTGGATTGACGTGGGGGGAAATGTCTATTTTGGCCCAACGCTATCTTGTACAAATTCCACACCCTGTCATTACAAACACAACTAAGAAAGATTAACAATCCTTGCAAACCGTTCAAAATTGCAACAACATACGAAAACACCGAAACATCTATGAAAGCGTCAATGATTTGTAGCATCCAGGAAAGACCCGTCAATGTAAACAGCTTGATATAAACAGAAAATTGTACCCTATTTCCGGTTGTGCTTTCAATATCAGGAGAGGAACAGATCTTGTACGCCGTCAAAATATAGAAAAATATGTTCGTTAAGCAGACGAAAATTAAGGGAACGAGTAGAGTGATGATGAAGGCGATTCTATGTGTCATCAACGTTAACGCCTTGTCATAGCCTGTGTTTTGACCATTAGATAATATAAGTGAGATAACAATGTTTGAAGTAACAATAATCGTTGCGCTACCAAAAGCATACATGAAATACTTTGTAACAGTTTTCTTGATAGATGTTGGAGAATTATCCCATCTTTGCTTGGCAGTGAAAACACGAAACATATGAAAAGAGCAGATTTGAAGCCAGAAAAATACCAACAGCCATGAAAAATGTGACAAAGCTGATACAACTTCCAAACCAGATGTGTATGACAAAGGACGAAAAATCAAACACATTTGTGCGAAAAATAAAAACAGAACCAAAATCATATTATTAATTCCGGGAAGAGTTCTGATACTTGGGAATAGACAGTACGTAAAAAACGTCAGTAAAAGGGCTACAAGAGAGACACAAATACAAATCAAAGTTAATGTAGACAAAAACCGGCTCTCTTTCAAGCCCTTCAATTTAATTTTAGCCAGATCTCTGGTACAAATCCGGAATCCTATGTTCGCCGCCCTGGACTGATAAATGGACAAACCAGAGAAGGTGTAATCAGTTTGAATGTCGACCAATTTTGCTCCAAAATCATTGTTCTTGATTTGAATTTGTGGGCAAATCAGCAAAGGACTTATTAAATTATTCCTGTATGCGCTAGGCTGGCAATCAAGACTGTCTTGAAAGATGAAACATTGTCGTATTCTGTTAAATCGCATCGAGAGGTAGGGCAACATAAATGCTTTTTCACTAACAGACATTTTAACTTCTGCAATGGTTTCGTTCGATATGGTCCAATTAGCAGTCGATTGCATGAAAATAATTAGTCTTTCCTCCAATTTATCTCTGTTGATTTGTTCCCTTATAAAAAATTTAACATACAAGTAAAATTCTCCCTGCCTTATGTTTAACGTACGGCAGCCCATGGAGACCTTTAGGATAAAATTTTCGATGGCAGTACTATGTGTCTCAGTTTTCTGAGTCATTTGATGTATTTTCTCCCATAGCAAGGTTTTGAACTTGAGTAATGTTCCGACGATTGTTCCAGTATTGCCTGTAAGGACAAATCTGACCTTAGTTGCCAACGTATATCGCAGGTTGTTTGATGCTGCCAGAACCGAAACACAAGTACCATTCCAAAGGGTCTTGCCAGGATAACAGATAATGTCCTTGCATGATTTCTGCAAAAAAAATAAAATTTAAGGATAGAAATGTCATACTTTCATAAATTCCATTGTAAAATGGTTACATTGTTAAAAAAGTGTTTTATATATATATAACTCACTTGCCTATTACATTCATTATAAGGATGTAAAACATTTTATGTATTATATTTGCAGTTTACGAGTATTGTACATGTACGTATTCTGTTCAATTGGATAGTGTCTTATATGTTTAGCTGTGAAATAAATTATTTCGACAAAGTGACTTAATATTGATATTATATTATTGAATCATTTCTATCCTTCTGATGGCTGAGATTCAAAAAGTAAACAAAACAAAAAAAAGCACTATGTTATATTTCCCTACACGTGACCTTACAGATGAATAATATGAGATTAATTTTGTCTTGATTGATCTAAAAATATTTTTAGACTGATAAAATGTTTAGAAAATTATTTCATCTGCTACCAAGTTTTACCCATGTAAACATAACATTGGGGTATATATTTTGGGCTGGGTGGTTAGAGGGAGTGTCGGGACTCCCCATCCCTATACTTTCTGAACGTGAATTTCTTCCATTTTCAGCTGTTCGTTTTCAAAGATATCCACCTTCCCCTCTCTCAAAATATTACCTCTAAAAGAGGCTGAGTTTATATATCATGCTTTTCCATGCATCTTAAATAGATTTAAAACATTTCAAATTGATAAAACTGGTAAGGATTATTTACATGGCAACAGTTACTCTACATCTCTTTTTGTTACTAGCTAGGACTTTTCAAAATGAAAACAAGTAATGAGTTGCATCATTTAATCATGTACTTAACCAATTATTGCTGTTTTTGAGGTCGATACGTACGATGTTTTATCCATCTTCGAAAAACAATAATCATCCTTCGAAAAACAATACTGTAAACCAACTTTAATTCGCGTGCGAGAAATTTTCGCGAAGTTCGCGACAGCCTCGTCATCGCAAATATTTCTCGCCGCGAACCGGTACTTAAAGTCTCTCTGTCTATTTGGAATAGATCGAAAGAGACCTGTTCACAAAATAAATCGTCGCCAACTAGTTTATTCCTGGTAAGTCGCGAAATAAAGTCGTCGCCAATAAAAGTTGGTTTATAGTATTCATCTCGTTTTTGGGGCTCGGTGATGAAAACAATTCAAAATGCCCCACTTTCTAACAAAACACCGTTGACACACACTACTTGATTCCAATCTAGATTGTGTAATTATTAATGGATTTGTTAACCCGCATTTAAACCCTAACATAATAAGAGTCAGAGAGACTTTCTAACACCAATTGATCAACTATAGTAAGAGTGTTCAACAATGGTCAACTCTTTAATAGCCTGAGATTTTCAAAGTTTAAACATTTAACTACTGGTCAACTTGGTGAAAAATAGACTATTGACAGTCAACTGACATTTTTATGCAAGACAGTTGATAACTTTTCAGAAAAACATTCTAATTATAGTGGTCAACTGCTTTTTAGTATTAAGTTGACGACTAGTTGACTGCTGGTTGATGAGTAGTTGAAGGTCAACTAGAAATTTTCATATGGGAGGTCTTAAAGTCCAATCCACAGTTTACAAAAGCATGTCCCTTTGCGGGGTCAACCAAAAGATTATAAGGGAAAGAAGCAACATTTCTCGTCTTAATGCTACCAAACATTTGGTTGGGCTCCGATTAATCTAGTTATTAAAATTGTTTTCTTTCTATGCGTGGGTAGCCCCACCTTGGGGCAATCAACATACACTATGCAACAATTTTTTCAGCCAAATGACAGTTAAAAACCAGAAAACTATAAAAGCAACTGAAAGGATTATGTGGGGTTTTCCCCAAAG
>NW_026937405.1:0-7853 GCF_032062105.1 Saccostrea cuccullata | reverse complement strand
AAGAAAGGCACATCTTCCAAATTGGTAATTTCAGGAGCCTAGGTCAGGAGTATTGGGAGGTTACATAGTCTGATCTGAAAATATATTAACGCTTTGAAATTTGCTATTTGCTATTAATCAAACATTAATGATGAAAATAAAATTTATGATAAAAAATTCCCAAAATTTTGAAATATGTGACCCCAGGGTCAGTAGTTCCTATGGGATGGGGCGCCCAACTGATTATACAGTTGAACTGCATTTTCTCTTTGTTACTGTGATCTACCCCTGAGTATTAAGTAACCGGAATACGCAGGCTAAGTGTATCGTTATGATAAGCAATGGTACCTTTTTCAAAATTGTGATTTTCATGGCCTCTGGTTTAAAACACTAACCAAATTCAATTGTTGGAAAGTTGTTACATGATACTCAAGTGACCTAAGAGGCCCGTGGGCCTCTTGTTTCATTAGTTTTCTAGTTTGAAAACTCAGCACACATCAAAGCACATTGTTCCACGACAGTGTAAACGTACTGCATCAATTATGTAGATGTGATGAAATATGCAAAAAAAAACTTGAGGCGGCTTATAAAAAAAGTATTCTGCCCAAAGTTTTGTTGTATCGTATAACATTGATTAAAATAAGCTTCATTTCTTATCATCAAATTTCAGTGTCGACAACATAATAATGTAGTGTTCGAAAAATGGCTTCACATTTAGCATATTTTAAAATTAACGTCAAGTGGAGTAACACTTTTTTAACTAACTCATTGTTACGTAGGCAAATTTTGTTATGAAAAAATGTTAAAATCTTTATTCATTCAAATGACGTGTTACAACTAAAATTCAGTTAATTGTTTATAATATGGATTTGAATCGCATCACTTTAGTTTTAATCATTACTTTACTTCCTTTCAGGGCCTACAAGATTGTAATAATATCTTTGGCAGAATGGTAAGGAATTGGTCAGTACTATTAACCTTTGATTTATCAATTGATTGTATGTTGCTTTACGTCCCATTCGAAAACTTTTAAGCATGAGCAAGATATGTTAAAATTAAAAGTAAAAGTTAAATTGAATTATCCAAATATGAAAAAGATGTGTCAGACTCTGTGGTATCTTTTATCTCAAGCTCACTAGGATATATCGGCTTGACATTAGAATGGTTTTTTCTTACAAAATCATCAACAATTCTAGAAAAATAAAACGTATTATTTACAATTTATCATAGATAGAAAAGATTGATGACACATTTGTTTCATATTGAAATTTATCCTTCCTGATATATTGTAATTGCTGACAATGCATCGATCGTCGATATATTTTAAAGTCGGGTTGAAGGCCAAATCAAATGTTTTCCTCTTTTCACGAAAAAAATTTGAAAACGTTCTGATTGATATGAATACAAAAAAAATTATTATAAGGACTCCTGATCTGATTGACAGTAAACATAAATACCAAGTGAACACAAGTTCAAGAGAAATGTGTGGTGTGATAACTTAAAAAACATAATAAATCATCATTTTGAACATATTTGTTGCAATATTTTGATTTTACAGAATAGGGAAGCTCTAACTCTCTCTTTCCGACATAAATTTAAGCAAAACTTATGTTGCTAGTCGCATAAAACTAGATGTTTGAAAGCATTGCTGAAAATTTCTTTTTTTCTAGAGAAATTGATGGGCTTGTATAATAATTGATGTTGCGGGATCGAAAAGAAGGATCTAAATGTTCCAATAACAAAAAATTTGCCACTTCATCATTACAATAATCACTAGCATTTTGTTCAATTTCAGAAATATCTGGATGGTATAGAATTCTTTTCTGTATTCATCGAGGGCGCCATTTTGTTCACGAGCCAGTCATTGATTTGTAATTTACATAAATGTTGTGCTGATGTGCTCTGACACCTTATACATGGAAATTTTCAATAAAGGAACATTATTTAGTGAAAACAAAGAGAACTTTAGGGTATGACTTTATTCTTTAGACGACTTGCATTTGAACTAATATAACTTAAGTCTTAAGTGTTTATTTCCGTGTTTTTGAAAGAATGTTCTCACGGAGGCACGAAGAAAACAATGAAAAGAAAGCCGTACGTTACGTTTTGGTGTTGAAACATGTACGAACATTGATGATGTTGATGCTTCTGATCCGAATATAATTAGGAAAAATATCATGAAGGTCGAGGAGTTGTTAATTTATTGAACCAGGGCATCAGATTACAGAACTCATATGAACAGCTAACAATCTGTTAATTACAGATCTAGCAGTTTTACAAATTTAATCTGGTACTTAAAAAAATCGTTTAGACTCACTACCTTCAACTGCAATTGTATTTGAATTTTTTCTTTCTTTCCTACATTGATGCTATTTTCGACGTAATGTCATCCTGTCTAACGAGCTATTGTGTATACTATTTCATATCGATATCTGTTCATTTGTTTTGATTTTTTAGATAATAAGGTTTAAAAGTAATTATTGTAATTATTTGTATTTGAGTATTTACAGTAAAATTTCCACAAAGTATTTCGCTGTTTTTATCTATAAAAACAAACTTTAAACAAATTTTTGTTATCACAAAAAATTATAATTTTTCCAACTGCAAAAAATGTTTATTTACCATTATATTAAACATGTTTCATACAATCTGTCTAAATGCTTTCATTGCCATATAAAACCGTGCGAGTGGACAATTGAGAAAAAGTGCGAATATAATTTTGTACCATTGCATAACTGCGATTTAAAACATATTTCTATTTCCTCTCCATCGTCGGTCATCCGATGTCTTAACCTCTGGAGAAATATACTCCTTGATCTTATTTGGAAAAAAGATTACTTTATCTAATCACATACGATATGTTGCGTCCTTGCATTTCGTGAATTAACAGTTATGAAATTTTTTTTATCAGAACAGGACTTATTCCAGAATGAAGGATATGGAGTTAACGAACAGTATTCCAATATCAAAGTCCAAAAATGAATACAAAGTAGAGGCAGAGCAAACACGGACCTCTGAAACATCAGAGGTGGGATCAGGTGCCATGGAGGAGTGAGCATCCCCTGCCGACCGGTCACATCCGCCGTGTGTTTCTTGTCATGATTGGGAAATAATGGAAAAATCCGTCGTCAATCCAGTGTATAAGTAATGGACTAACAATTAGTATTAAAAACGTCAGTCAGCATTTGACTCAACGATTTATTGTATTTGCTGACAAGGTCATTGTTGCGACCATAGATCTTCCAAAATGATGAGTTTAAAGGAAACCTGATATTTTTGTTTCATCAACTTGTTTATCAAAAATTTACCTCGTGTTAGAAATTCCTCATACGTAGAGCATGTTCTTGCGTATCGAATCAACTGAGATATATAAATGCCGTATGCAGGTGATGTAGGTATATTGCTGCATAAGGAAGTTTACTATTGTAAAGTTAAAGTCATCACGTTTATAATAGAGCTTTGTTGTGAGATTTCCATAGTAAAATATCCAAATATGAAACAGATGTGTCAGACCCTGTGGTATCTTTTATCTCAAGTCCACCATGATACATCGTATCGACATAAGAATGGAAATTACCATTGTTAACAAAATAGAAGCAGAGCAAACACAGACCTCCAAAACATCAGAGGTGGGATCAGGTGCAATAAAGGAGTGAGCATCTCCTGCTAGACGGTCACACCAGCCGTGCGATCCCTGTCATGATCGGGAAATAACGGAAAAATCCGTCGTCAATTTAGTGTAAAAATAATGTACTAACAATTAGTATGAAAAAGTCATTTAGCATTTGACAAAGTCAGCAAATAATAAAAAAGTCTTTTAAAAATACTGAATTGTATATTTTCTTTGATGTTGAAATACATTGTATAGATGTACAAGTTTGTACCATTTTCTCTGTGATTCTATACAACATTTTGCACTCATGTTAAACATTATTACAAAATCTTCCAAAACTTTCACACTGAATTTTTGTTACCTTTTTTCATTATAAACGGTATTGTAATCTGCTGAACATGTAAATTTATTATATACGTATATCTTAACCTACATAGCTAAACCAGGATTTCTACTTAAAGTTGTACTGTAATCATTTTCTGTTTTAACCGGAAAATTGGGACTATTGACATTATTCCTAATGCCTTGTGCAATATATGCCATCATAGACGGGGCAATATCAATAACCATTTACTCTTCAGAAGCAAAGTTGCAGACATACAAATGATTGCCTATCTGTTTACAAAGTCGACTGAGGATTTCTTGATTGAAAAGCCCATATATTATTATCAAGATTTGATATATTTCTGTGCGTTATTAATGCATACTTGTATAATTTACCTTTCTTACACATGTTGTTTGATTAATTCCATCGATTGTGTCGGTATCCTTACTTGAAACATATTTACTTCTCTCTTATTTACTAGAATTTGTATGTTATCGATTTTTGTAATTTTATTCATAATATATCTAATTATATTTTGGATTTATCCTTCCTGTTTTATTACAGTTGAGTTTTATTTTGAGGCAACCCTGATTTCTTTCATTTACATTCGATAATCTCTTTTGTCTTTTTTATCTGTCGATAATTAATGTTACTTTGAAAGTCTTTATTTCTTAAAATGGGTCATTTTCTGCATTTATGCTCAGCGATTTATATTATTTATATTTTTAGGTTAATACACAGGTACGTACATTCATTTTTCACAAGTTTACTAAAATAAGGTTTTATCTTGCATTTATTGTTGGTAAATGTTTCTATTGTTTCGTATTTTGTGTAATTTGCCACCACCTTAATCCAACAGGAACAAAACCTTTCGACTTAATTAAAGAAGACTCGGAATAATAAACAAAATAATAATATATAAGATGGGCTATGTAGTACAGTATTCAATTATAATTGCTTTCATCAATCAATAAAATACAGCAAAATGCTCTCACTATTAAGAACAATATCCTGTCCCATTAAATGAACATTTGCAATACTACTAGAATAATAGTATAAAAAGTATATTGCCCTTTCTCTGTCATTGGGATTCACAATCCCTGATGATTTGTCTTCTGCAATGGGGTTCTTACCGGGATCAGATAGCATTAACGCTACATCTATTCCATCAAATTAGAAATGGAAAGCTTTTGTTTAGACCTCGTAGAGAAAACAATGACCATCAGCTGTTTTTGTTAAACTTAATCCATATCTATCAATGCAAGTGTATTTGATGTGTATTTGATGGGTGTCAAGGTTTTTTTTATTCGTAACGAGGTGTAAAATACAAAAAAAGACGTTATGTATGCTTCATAAACGTCAGAAATCATCAAGTTAGAGGAATATTATTATTATTTACTTTTGATGTACTTTTATTCCTAGGCCTGAAACGAGTAACATTTCCTTTTCTAATTTACTTTTACTTTCAATCTAAGAATGGTAGGGTAACCAATTGTTTTGTGTTAAAGGTGCATTTTTAAATAAGATGACATCGTTCGTTGTTGTGATATTAAGGTATGACGGAGGATGCTCACTTCTCCATGGCACATGATCCCGTCTCTGATGTTTTGGGGTCCGTTTTTACTCTGCTTTTACATTTTATAACTTTTCAGCAATCATGTTTAAAAATCCATTTAAACAATACAAAAATGTACCTAAATATCAAGTCATGCATTCAAAAAACCTTTCAAATCTCTATAGGTACCAATTGGGCCTCGTTATAAACAGACCTTTTTTATTCGAATGAGGCATGATTTATTTAAAATGTTACACATGAGAAGAAAGCTCTTGTTATGGATATTTTACTAGAGTAGGACATTAATGGTAATCCTACAACCAAGCGTTATGCTAAACGTGATGATCAACTTTTCAATCGTCAACTTTCAAAATTCCTTATCACATGAATATAGCTATAAAACACTTGTCACCTGCAAATGGGATGTACATCTCTTAGTTGATTCGCAATAGCATGCCCTACGTATGAACAATTTCTAAAAAGAGGTTAACAAACAAGGTGATGAAACAAGAATATAGCAATCTTGTTTAAAGTCATCATTTCGTGCGTTCTATGATACAATGACCTTTTCAGCAAATACAATATATCATTAAGTCATATTAATTGTAAGATCATTACATGTATTTACACACCGAATTGTCGTCAGATATTCCCATTGTCTCCCGATCATGACAAGAAGCACACAGCGGGCGTTACCGTTATGAGGGGATGCGCACTCCTCCATGGCACCTGGTCCCACCTCTAATGTTTCAGAGATCCGAATTTGCTCTGCCACTGATCTGTATTGTTGTATGTTCGTCTCCTTATATTCCGGAAGAGAAAGTGGCAAAAATTCAAGTCATCACGTTTATCATAAGGTTTTAAGTTTTCAGTCTCCCGACCATCGATATCAATATACATTTAGTAACATATTTGTATGAATAGCATGTATGTGTTTCATTTCGAGTTTGATATGGTGTATTGACTTTTAAGTGTTGATATGATCTTGAAAGACTTCAACTACCTTGAATTTCAAAATTTTTACAAATGGGCCACCTCCTGTCCTCACTTTTTTTCAAAATGAATTTTCAAATTTAATTTTCCGTTATGCAAATGACTGTGTACAGAATTTAGAGAATAATCTTTAGTTTTGTGGAATTTCAGATAAATAATTAGGATTTTCTTTCCTTATAACAATTAAAATAAAGGACAGGATTTCATTCCCGCTCTTGGTATTAGCTTTGAAAAGTCTTAATTCTAGCTAGACTATTAAAACATTCATCTACATTTCTTGCTAAAACTCTATTTTGCGATCTGAACCTTTCCTCGCAGAAAAATAACATTATTTCTCAGTCAATTTGACTTCGTATTTGACAACCTGGACAAATTTAAATTTGTAATATAAATTTGAATTGAATTGATAGCACAATTTTTGGTAAACTTGAAATGGTTTTAATGAAGCCGACTGGGGTTTTCTTTTGCGAAAACTACAGTAGAGAAAGTAACATATATTACTTACATTGACTTCAGTGTACATGCCAAGTTTGGGGGAAATCTAACATCTAGTTATATTTAAGGGACCGTCTCAAAATACAGGTACATTTACTATAGAATTATGTAAGAAAGTGCCAATTTTTCGAACTTTAAAGCAAGTTATAAAAGTACTATAATAGCCTCTTTTGCTTAAATTATAATATATGATGAGTAAAACAAAAAAAATCGTTAATTTTACGCATTTTGAATCTGGAAACCAGATTCAAAATGCGGAAAATTAACGATTTTTTTGTTGTTGTTGTTTTATGGCGTACTACAAAATATGAAGGATACAAAGGATAAATACATGTATCAATAAAAAAATGATCAAGAGATTCTCAAATTTCTATGTTTTAAATTTCAAGAGCAAAAAACACTGCAACGACGTCAACCTACCTATTAATTGTAAAATCGGTTAAAAAATCAGTTATATCAAATTGTAATTTTTATACTATAATTTCTTAATTTTGTTTAATTTTATAATTAAGCGAAAAAAGTTGCAATAAAACTGTAAATACGCTTCCTTTTACTATGATGCGCGAAATAGATAGACAGCTAGACGTGCGAACGGACGGACAGACAGACAAACAGACAGATACTGGATAAAGTGATCCATAAGTGCCGCTCTGCTCCGCAGGTGACACAAAAATAGACGTGCAAAATATTGTGATGTACTACATATAAACATTGGATAAAAAGAAAATCCATTGATTTGTAGTTGGATTTGATTTTTATCCGATTCGTTGAGTGTACACCTTGTTTGATAAACATCATATCCAATCACAAATCATGGCAGATCCTAGATGTATTATTCTCTATTTAATTAACTTGCTACTCAATTAAGCTTTCCTCAAGTGTCTGACCTCGGT
>NW_026937404.1:0-7826 GCF_032062105.1 Saccostrea cuccullata | reverse complement strand
AATCAGGAAACTGGCCATAACTTGGCACCAAAAGCGAATTATCAAATTTCCTCCCAAATGTATCAAGTTCATATAGATGCGCATAATTTCTGAAAATTTCATTGAAATTCATTGAATGGTTGCTGAGAAACCGCGTGCACAAAATTTTGGAAAAAAAATAAGAAAAATAATAAGAAACAGTAGAATAACTATAAGGTCTTCCGTGAAGACGGAAGACCTTAATAAGAAACAATAGAATCACTATAAGGTCTTCCGTGAAGACGGAAGACCTTAATAACTAGATACGATCTCGTTGCGAGCAACGAGTGGGTCTTCCGTCCAATTCTTGATAAGATGAGATAAGATTTCGATTGAGATTTTCATTAAAAGATAAGGATTTACCACAATCTGTAAAAAGACAATGAACATTAAAGACTTTAAAAATCGGCTTTTGGCCCCTTAACAACCCCTAATCGAGGAATCAGCCCTTTTTTTCTTCATGTCATCTAAAAGCGCTACGAATTTCGATCACTTTTTGTTCAACAACTGTTAAGAAATTCTTTTCGTTTTTTGAGCTATTAGCAAAAGAAATATTTAGGGGCCAACTCTTCAACTCCTTAATGGGGACGTTCAGCAAAACATGAAAGGTTGCATATTGTTCAGAACATTATTTTGAACAACTTTTGTTCAATATTGCTTATCAAAATATTTCTCCCTTTAGAGATATAAAGCATCAAAGATTTAGCATTCTGGCCCCTTGTGGCCCCTAATTATGAACTATACGACATAAAAATCATAATATTTTATGTTCAACAACTGTTCAAAAATTCCTTTTTGTTTTTGAGCTATTAGCAAATAAAATATTTAGGGGCCAAACCTTCAACTCCTTAATGGGACCGTTTAGCAAAAAATGAAAGAAAGCATATTGTTCAGAACATTATTTTTAACATCTTTTGTTCAATATTGCTTATAAAAATATTTCTCCCTTTCGAGATATAAAGCATCAAAGATTTAGCATTTTGGCCCCTTGTGGCCCCTAATTATGTACGATATGACTTAAAAATTATAATATATAGTTGTAGATGGTTGAGATAAACATCTTTCGTTCAGTAATGTATTACAAAATATTAACTGATTAAGAGTTATCGATTGAAGACTTTTGGCCCCTCTTGGCCCCTAATTCGAGTGCCCGGCCCCTTTTTCGGGATCTCATCTTAAAGCTCTTTAGATTTTGAACACTTTGGGTTCTACAGCTATTCAGAAATTCCTTTTCGTTTTTGAGCTATTAGCAAAAGAAATATTTAGGGGCCAACCCTTTAACTCCCCAATGGGGACGCTTAGCGAAAAATGAAAGGTTGCATATTGTTAAGAACATGATTTTGAACATCTTTTGTTCAATATTACTTATCAAAATATTTCTCACTTCCGAGATATAAAGCGTCAAAGATTTAGCATTCTGGCCCCTTGTGGCCCCTTTTTATGTAACATATGACAAAAATATTATAATAAATAGTTGTTAATTTTCAAGATATATATTTTTGCTTCAGTAATGTATATCAAAATATTGACGATTAAAAAGTTATTCAATGAAGACTTTTGGCCCCTCTTGGCCCCTAATTTGAGTGCCAAGCCCCTTTTTCTTGATTTTGCCTAAAAGCTCTTAGGATTTTGAACACTTTTTGTTCAACAACTATTCAGAGAATCTTTTTCGTTTTAGAGTTATTCGCATAAGGAATATTTAGGGGCCAACCCTTCAACTCCTTAATGGGGACGTTAAGCGAAAAATAAAAGGTTGCATATTGTTAAGAGCATTATTTTGAACATCTTTTGTTCAACATTACTTTTCAAAATATTTCTCACTTTCGAGATATAAAGCGTCAAAGATTTTGCATTCTGGCCCCTGTGGCCCCTAATTATGTAACATATGACAAAAATATTATAATATATAGTTGTAGATTTTCAAGATATACATTTTTGCTTCAGTAATGTATATCAAAATATTGACTGTTTACGAGTTATTCAATAAAGACTTTTGGCCCCTTTCGGCCCCTAATGTGATGAGTCAGCATTTTTTTCTTGATATCACATTAAAGATCTTGTCATTTTGCACAAATTATGTTAGGTATGTTTTAACAAAATCGTTATACTTTAAAAGATATGATACAAAATGTCTCGAAAATTCACTCTTGATTCGTGTCCTAAATTTTGACCCCTACCGAGCTTCCATACTATACGATTCTGGAAATTTTCAAAACAATTCTGCAATTAACCAAAGTGTCCTCTATCATCGCTGAAAATTTCAGCTCTCTAGCTTACGCCGTTTTTGAGATTACTCAAGGACAAGGAGACCCTCTAAAAATCACTGAAAGGGCAATAACTCCCGACCGGAAGTGATTTTTTCAAAATTGAGTAAGGGGTACAAACTTCAGATACGAACACATAATCTCCGAAAATTTGAACAAAATCGATTGAACTGTCTTCGAGAAATCTTCTGCAAAATAATTGTAAAGAAAAAGAAAGAATAATAATAAAAGTGAAAAAGAAACAATAGAATAATAGAAGGGTCTTCCGTTGGAGACGGAAGACCCTAATAATAAGAAACAGAGTAAAAACAATATGTTCCCCAACTTCGTTTGGGGAACATAATAATAATAATAATAATAAGAAACAGAGTAAAAACAATATGTTCCCAAACTTCGTTTGGGGAACATAATAATAAGAAACAGAGTAAAAACAATATGTTCCCAAACTCCGTTTGGGGAACATAACTAGGGCTAATTGTAACGGGGACCGTTACAGATGTTCCCCAAACGCTCCCCAACTCCCTTTTGGTGCCATATTTCCTTAAGCTCTATTAAATAAGACATACTTTGTGCAATTTAGACTTAAACAACGTTTTCCCAGAAGACTACAAAATATATTTAAATTTTTGCATTACATGCGAGCTCATGTGAATGCATGTAGGTAATGATCATATCATCTTTTCTACACTATGTATATATATTCAAATAGACTTAATATCACAGCATTTAATCCAGAAGTATTAAAAAAGTCACTTATTCAAGCATTTTTTTAAATTTTACTCATTTCACGTACACGCACGTGCAAGCATGTGCATGATGACCATACCTTCTTGTAGGGGTCCATTATGTCTATCAATACTCTAAAAACCATCCTATTTCGTTGAAAACCAAGGGAGTTATAACCATTTAAAGTTTAAGCCAATCAGATTTCAGCGCACGTGCATGCGTGTGATTTAATGACAATTGTTATAAATCATATTGTAGGACATCCTATTGTATGTTTTAAATTTCGCAGCATTTCGTCAAAAAACGGAAAAGATATTGAGATTTTTGTGTCAGCCAATCAGAGTGAAGAACACGCGCACGCACGTGCATGACGACCATACCATCTTGTTGGAGTCTGTTATGTCGGTCTATGTTCTAAATCCCATCCTGTTTGGTTGAAAAACAAGGGAGTTATAGCCATTTAAATTTTAAGCCAATCAGATTGCAGCGCACGTGCATGCGCATGTTTTCACGACAACTGTTATATATCATATTGTAGGACATCCTAATGCATGACTATGTTTAAAATTTCAAAGCATTTCGTCAAAAATTAAAAAAGATATTGCGATTTTTGTTTCAGCCAATCACAGCAAAGCACACGTGCACGCACGTGCATGTATGTGCATGACGACTACACCTCCTTGTAGGAGTCCATTATGTCTGTCTATGTTCTAAATCCCATACTGTTTGGTTAAAAACAAAGGAGTTATAGCCATTTAAAGTTTAAGCCAATCAGATTGCAGTGCACGTGCATGCGCGTGTTAACATGAAAATTGTTATATATCATATTGTAGTACATCATAAAGTATGCCTATGTTTCAAATTTCATAGTATTTCTTCAAAAAACAGAAAAGATATTGAGGTTTTTGTTTCAGCCAATCAGAGAAAAGTACACGTGCAAACACGTGCATGCATGTGCATGATGACTACACCATCTTGTAGGATTCTATTTATCTGTCTATGTTCTAAATCCCATCCTGTTTGGTTGAAAAACAAGGGAGTTATAGCCATTTAAAGTTTTAGCCAATCAGATTGCAGCGCACGTGCATGCGCGTGATTTCATGACAATTGCTATATATCATATTGTAGGACATCCTAAAGTATGCCCATCTTTAAAATTTCATAGCAAATTGTCAAAAAACAGAAAAGATATTGAGATTTTCGTTTCAGCCAATCAGAGCGAAGCACACGTGCATGCACGTGAGTTCGTGCTAATTTGACAGTGTCACATTCTCTACACTATTAATATATCTTTATATAATGAGTTTCAAATCATTTCATTAAAAAATGTAAAAGTTATAGCTATTTTAAATATATAAGTCAATTCACGTGTTGCACGCGCCCGCACGTGCATGCGTATGCGCGCAAAATGACCTTCGTTCCGCACACCTACACTACACACCCATTAACCCTAAAAAGGTTTTAGGTCAGTTGGGTGAACAGTTTCTGAGAACACTCGCGGACAAAAAAGTACCGGAGAAGAAATAAGAAGAAAAAAGAATAATAATAATAATAATAACTAGTGCTAATTGTAACGGGAACCGTTACAGATGTTCCCCAAACGCTCCCCAACTCCCTTTTGGTGCCATATTCCCTGTAAGCCTTATTAAATAGGACAACATTTGTGCATTTTTTACTTTAACAATGTTTTCCCAAAAGGATACCAATTATATTCACATTTTAACATTGCATGTGTGCCCATGTGAATGCACGTGCGTAGTGATCATATAATCTTGTCTACAATTTGTATATATTTAAATATACTTTATATTAAAGCATTTAGTCCAGAATTATTAAAAATCACTCATTCAAGTGTATTTTTAATTTCACTCGTTCCAAATGCACGCACGTGCGTGCACGTGCATGATTACCATACCTTCTTGTAGGAGGCCCTTATATCTATGTTCTAAATCCAATCCTGTTTGGTTGAAAACCAAGGGAATTATAGCCATTTCAAGTTTCAGCCAATCAGATTGCAGCACACGTGCATCCACGTGATTTCAAGAATGTTTTTCTAAATCATATTGTAGAATATCCTAATGCATGACTATGTTTTAGATTTCAAAGCATTTCGTCAAAAAACAAAGGAGATATAGCCATTTAAAGTTTCAGCCAATCAGATTGCAGCACACGTGCATGCGCGTGATTTCTTGAAATTTTTTGTATATCATATTGCAGGATATCCTAATGCATGACTATGTTTTAAATTTCAAAGCATTTCGTCAAAAAACAAATGAGATATAGCCATTTAAAGTTTCAGCCAATCAGATTGCAGCACACGTGCATGCGCGTGATTTCTTGAGACTTTTTGTATATCATATTGCAGGATATCCTAATGCATGACTATGTTTTAAATTTCAAAGCATTTCGTCAAAAAACAAATGAGATATAGCCATTTAAAGTTTCAGCCAATCAGATTGCAGCGCACGTGCATGCGCGTGATTTCATGAATTTTTTTCCATATTATATTGTAGGATATCCTAATTCATGACAATGTTAAAAATTTCAAAGCATTTCGTCGGAAAACAAAAGAGATATTGAGATTTTTGTTTAAGCCAATCAGAGCAAAGCGCACGTGCATGCGCGTGAGTTCGTGCTAATTTGATAGTGTCACATTATCTACACTTTTAATATATCCTTATGTAATGAGTTTCAAAGCATTTCATCAAAAAATGTAAAAGTTATAGCTATATTAAGTATATCAGTCAATTCACTCATTTCACGCGCACGCACGTGCAGGCGTATGCGCGCAAAATGACCTTCGTTCCGCACACCTACACTACACACCTATTAACCCTAAAAAGGTTTTAGCTCAGCTGGGTGAACAGTTTCTGAGAACACTCGCGGACAAAAAAGTACCGGAGAACAAATAAGAAAAAAAATAATAATAATAATAACTAGTGCTAATTGTAACGGGAACCGTTACAGATGTTCCCCAAACGCTCCCCAACTCCCTTTTGGTGCCATATTCCCTGTAAGCCTAATTAAATAAGACAACATCTGTGTATTTTTTACTTTAACAACGTTTTACCAGAAGGATACCAATTATATTCAAGTTTATAACATTGCATGGGTGCCCATGTGAATGCAGTGCATAATGATCATATAATCTTGTCTACACTTTTTATATATTTAAATATACTTAATATTAAAGCATTTAGTCCAAAAGTATTAAAAAATCACTCATTCAAGTGTATTTTTAATTCACTTATTCCAAATGCACGCACGTGCGTGCACGTGCATGATGACCATACCTTCTTGTTAGAGGCCCTTATATCTATCTATGTTCTAAATCCCATCCTGTTTGGTTGAAAACCAAGGGAATTATAGCCATTTCAAGTTTCAGCCAATCAGATTGCAGCACACGTGCATCCACGTGATTTCAAGAATTTTTTTCTAAATCATATTGTAGAATATTCTTATGCATGGCTATGTTTTAAATTTCAAAGCATTTCATCAAAAATCAAAGGAGATATAGCCATTTAAAGTTTCAGCGAATCAGATCGCAGCACACGTGCATGCACGTGATTTCTTGAATTTTTTTATATATCATATTGCAGGATGTCTTGATGCATGACTATGTTTTAAATTTCAAAGCGTTTCGTCAAAAAACAAAGGAGATATAGCCATTTAAAGTTTCAGCCAATCAGATTGCAGCGCACGTGCATGCGCGTTATTTCATGAAATTTTTTCCATATCATGTTGTAGGATACCCTAATTCATGACAATGTTAAAAATTTCAAAGCATTTCGTCGGAAAACAAAAAAGATATTGAGATTTTTGTTTCAGCCAATCAGAGCAAGGCGCACGTGCATGCGCGTGAGTTCGTGCTAATTTGACAGTGTCATACTATTAACACTATTAATGTATCCTTATGTAATGAGTTTCAAAGCATTTCATCAAAAAATGTCAAAGTTATAGTTATATTAAGTATATCAGTCAATTCACTCATTTCACGCGCACGCACGTGCAGGCGTATGCGCGCAAAATGACCTTCGTTCCGCACACCTACACTACACACCTATTAACCCTAAAAAGGTTTTAGGGCAGTTGGGTGAACAGTTTCTGAGAACACTCGCGGACAAAAAAGTACCGGAGAACAAATAAGAAAAAAAATAATAATAATAATAATAAGAAACCGAGTAAAAACAATATGTTCCCAAACTCCGTTTGGGGAACATAATAAGAAACAGAGTAAAAACAATATGTTCCCAAACTCCGTTTGGGGAACATAATAACTAGTTCTTATTGTAACGGGGACCGTTACAGATGTTCCCCAAACGCTCCCCAAGTCCCTTTTTGTGCCAATTTCCTTTAAAATGTTTTCAATATGCTCAGTTATCGCAGGATTTCATAAAAGAATTTTAAAAGCTACAATGATATCAACTTTTTGTCATTTAACGCATTGCACGCAAACGCACGTGCATGCACATGCAAGGTGATCATGGCATGTTGTCTAAACGATTAACATATCTATATTCCAAGAATCAATAAAAAGTCATAAAATATTAATGTAACCGTTTTTCAAATACATTGTACATTTTTCGCATTGTGCATGCGCAAATACATGCAAGCACATCTTTGCATTCAATTCTGATAGTAGTATCATGTAGGAGCCCATTATACCTATTCATATTCAAAATTTCATCCTGTTCTGTTGAGAAACAAGAAAGTTATAGGCATTTAAAGTTTTAGCCAATCAGATTGAAGCACATGTAAATTTACGTGCTTTTATGATAATTCCTGTATATCATTCTGTAGATCTTCATAATGTATGAC
>NW_026937403.1:0-8036 GCF_032062105.1 Saccostrea cuccullata | reverse complement strand
TTTTTAAATTTTTTTTTCCTATTCAAAAAAATGAAATCAAACAAAAAAGTCTAATTAAAGAGGAAGATAAGGTAGTCTTATTTATTTGCTTTTGTAAATACATAACAGATTCTTAAAAAAAGAAAGTGAAAAGGCATTGCTTATTAAAGAAAAAGCAATGAAATAAAACAAATTGGAATATCTTTTTACAATTTCCCTAAATACACGCTGAACATATTTTTCCCAGTGATTTTTTTTTCAGGAAAGTATATCGATGGGAATTCCAGAAATCAAAGTCTGAATGGCTTGGTTGTTTTTGTCCTTGTTGTGACAACATGTAGTTATTAATAAGCACAGACAAAGGAAATGAATATCAAATGTTTACAGGATATATCCCTCTTCAGGAAAAACTAGTGACATGTTAAAATTTACAAATTAAGATCGATGATCATCTTTTTAATGTCCAGAACAAGGTCGTCATTATTGTTTGATAACGTTTTCTGTTGTTTTGTTGCATTTAACACACCATGGTCGATTTTATATTTTAATTAGCAAAATTGAATGCTACATGCCCAAGATGCAAATTCTACATGCATATTTGTTGTACAACTATATTTTACAACTCTATTTTTCATATGTTACAATACTCTGTATGTATAAGTCTAGAATTCATTTAAAAACATGCATGTGTGATGTTACGTGTAACATTAAACATGTTTCATTTTAATCCCTAAAAAACGCACTTTCTGTATTCGAAAAATGTATGTTATATATTGTTTTTGACATCAAGACCTAAATTAAAAAAAAAAAAAAACAAAGATAGCCAACACATATACTTGTTATGAATACCATTTTTTTAGATAAAAATAAAAACTAAAAAAAAAAAAAGAAGAAATCGAATCTGATTATTTTTTTCTCGTTTTGGTTTGGACTACTGTACCTCAACAATCTTCTTGAAGTAGGTCCTCAATTCAATCCTAAATTTAGTATTTATTAAAAATTAGCTTTCATTGGAATACAATATTTTTTTTTTCAATTTATGCTCATATACAGACCCAGCAGTTATCACTATACATGTAGCAGGACAATTTTTTTTATCAAAGATTGTCGTCCAAATGAAAGTTCCAGATTGTTAAAATTAATGTATGGCTCTATGTTAAACCATATTACAAGCGAACACATTTTTATTTACTACCGATAATCGAACATTCTGTAACTTCTTTTATTTGCAATAAATCTTACGGATGTAGAGAATTCTTCTTTCTATTCATAAAAATCTTTTTACACCAGAACAAGTATCATGTATCAAACATTGAATTATAAATTTAAAACGTTCACTTTAACTAGGACAGTATTACTGACAAAAAATAACCTTTTTAAATATGACGTCAATTATTTATATTTTTACATGGTTACTATTTTATTTGTATTAATACTTGTGCATTCATTAATCTAGCTAAATTTATTGCATGAATTTTGCTTTTCATTACTAAAACTTTGCTTGTTAACCTTCTACGCATTGTACCTTATTTTAACCAAAAAAAGCTTTCACGAATAAGATAATTACTTTTTTTGTTTACTGTAATTCCACAAGAAGCCTGAAAGAATTAAAGAGTTGAAAATTTTTAAGTTTGACAGTGGAAGAGAATGAAAACAACATAAATAACATTCCTCCTTTTGTTGTCATATACACCAACCTTCATCTAAAAAAGTCTGATCTTCAAGACGATCAATAGGCGTGTGTGATGGCGAGTTGTATGTAGAAGCTGGAACAGAAAAAGAGGGCTGTAGGCCAATGTTTACTACACTGTAGTAATACCACCATTTTAATGTATTATAATTTCAAACATCTGTCTTGATTGTTTGCTGAAGAAAACTGCAACAAAGAACTTTATTCGATGATGACCAATATTTGCCCCCAAATTCAAACTTTGACGGAGAAATATTTTATTACGTTTGTTAACAAGGGAATATATGCTGACTTCAAAGTACTGAACATTTTCATAAGTACTGACATCATATGTTTGAAATGACGTCACAAAAATGACGTAAATTTAAAAATTTCAATATTTCTACAGAAAAATATATATATTTCACGTCAATTTTTTTAGTAAAAGTCACAGAGCGCAGGTCTGATCAGGGTGAATATTTTGATATAATGTGTAGAATGATAATATCAATGAAATATGTAAATATTGTTCCTGAGCAAACTTGCACTCTATAAATGTTAAAGCTAAAATTGTTGAAATTTTGTCCATTTTGTCCTCCTTCTAAAAAGTTACGTAAATTCGGACTAGTTTGTGACGTCGTAAAACAAAAATTGTCAATAAACTAGATTGTAATATATTTTGTCAATTCATATTTCTCATAAAATATACAGAATTCAGCACATTTCAAGAACTTTTCTAAATTTGACTTCTTTGCTGGCAAAGATATGCAATATACTGCATTTAGCTCTTTGGTAGACAAATGCATTAACAAGCGGAAAGTTGACATTTGCTTCATCAAAAATATATACCAACATATGACATTCCAAAACAAACATAACATAATGTAATCAGATTTCAGTCATCTGTGATCAAATGTTGCTGAGAAATTGCAACAATATCTTGTACTGGTCACGCACAGGAAATCAGGAACGTGACGTCAGATTGGTACAACAAGAATACTACTATATCGCATGCCTAAGAAGATTGCTTAAATTTCAGCTGCAATTAGTAGTTACTGCGACAACTATGATTTTTTACGGACAGCCATACAGACAAACGGACAGACATGTACATACATTTGTTAATACAGTATTCCACCCATTTCCCTTCAACTGGGGCTATAAAAATCATTAATAATTTTCCCACAACATTAAAACTAAAAATTTTACATCAGCTGAAATATCATATACCGTAAATTATACATCCTTGACTGAAACTACAAGACGATCTCTCACATTCACATTTCTGTAGACATCCTCTGCCATACCCTGGATAAGGACACTTTTCTGTGCAGTTTGTTCTATAATACCCTGGACTGCATTCTACATAAAATATAAAGCTATGTTCATGGTTTACAGCATTTAATAGAAAATTTCACCACTTTATTATGAAAGTGTTACGAAAAACATCTTTTATATCACATTTTTAAAATTGTTTGCATTGTTTATTGTTTGATATCATAAGCATATCAGAATTTGATTCAGAAAATATGTATTGAAAAAAATGCATACCTATACATGCTTTCCTCGCTTCATTCCACTTATATCCGTCACAACAGGTTATTGTCTGTCTGTAATGATACACAATCTACTAGTCATTATATTAAACTAACTATCAAATTCAAATCATACTTGATCGTGGATCACTGAAATGATAATATGATGTTCTAATAGCACACATAATACTAGTAGAAGTACATGTATGTACATATATCGAATGGATTTTATGAAGGAGATAATGACCTTGGATGATTTTATTCCTCAAAGCACTTTTGATATGAACTGTTTGATATTTTTGTAGTGGCACAAAATTCGCCAAATTCGTGGGAACCCTTCATCCACAAACTCACTTCCACAACGAAAATATTTATTCAAGGTTTAATTACCTGTAATCTCTTCAAAATGATTCGAGATACTTATCTTTTGAAGATAGTTAAGGAATAAGCCTATTTAAACTTTTATTATAGGATATAACATAACTTGGGGCAGTTTACGCTTTATAAATCACATCTGATGTTTTAGAGGTCCGTGTTTGCTCTGCTCCCATTTTGTATTGTTTTATGGACTTTGATATTCAATATTGTTCGTTATCTCCATATCCTTCATAGCATAAGTTGAAATCAGCTTCATTCCTTATAATTTAATTTAGGTGTAGACAATGGGGGATTGTTTCTCCTGAAAAATTAAGGCTTCAGATTTAGTATATTTTAAAAGTTAACGTCAAGCGGAGTAATATGTTTTTGTTTAACTCATTGTGGCGTAGGCAAGTGATGTTATACAAAATAGTTTGGATCTTTTACCCGATCAAATGACATCTTACAACTAATATTAAATTATAAGTATATACACGGAAATGCGTCCTCTCGATCCTGTAAAAATTTGGCAATACATGAAAATTATCCCTAAACTTCTAAATGATTCCACGGTACCGGGTATTGTTATATGTTACATCTATAAATGGTAAAAAGTTGTGTATAACAAAGATAGAACGTGAATATTTCAGACATTTTCTATATTTTTATAAATGCATTTATATGTATAGACGTTTTGCTTCTCATGTAAACTACAGTGATGTAAAATTGAAATGTGGACTCGTTACCTTAGAAAGCAAAGGGTGTCAATTAAACGACGATTTGGAGGAGCAATACAAAAGCATGTGCAAAATAATAACTAACTTAGAACTAGAATTGTATTGAGTTAAGAATTAAAGACGACGACATCCAGACAATTACCTTAGTCAAATTCAAAAGAACAGTTACAAGAACATACCTATAAGAGTCACAAATTCCTTTTTGTGCTTTACATTGTAGAAATGGTTCGTACATAATAAAAGATATCAAAAGCATACAAAATTTAGTCGAGCAGGGAACTCTCTGCATTCTTTCAACAAATAAATATTCTGCTATGGGAATTGTCCAAAAAGGTTCCCTCTTTTATGACTTATTACTTCCGTTTGAAAACTATTCAGCAAAATTAAAATGATATATATTAATTTCCGTGATACATGTATCACGTTCTACTCTGGCAGAAGAGACTAGCATCAGTTACATGGCGAGTTGAAATTTTTGTTAGCTTGACAATTAAATTATGATTGAAAATTAAAAATCTATTAAAAACTTACTTAGCAAAGACAACTTCTTAGAGATTTTGTTGTAGCGTAATAATTGTTTATTTATCAATAACAAACCTTATTTTAGGTCAATATAAATGCTTATATTATTTGTTGTTTCCAGTTTCGATACAAGAGTTGAGCACGTCAAACTCCAATTAAAATAGTTATATATCATAGGGTTGATTATAAGAAGATAATGATCTGTACTCAAGTTCAAACATACATTAAAGAATACAAAATGGAAGTAGAACAAACACGGACCTTCAAAATATCAGAGGTGGGATAAGGCCCCAGGATCATGAAACAGACTTACACTTTAGTAAAGATTTCAATCATGTATAAAAAGTTCAAAACTAGATAAATGAAACTCAAAATTTGCAAATGACAGCAGACTGGTGATACAAAATTGGAGAGCATTTTCGGTTTGGACTGTTTAACTTTGAAAGAATCTCAGCACCATATGCATTTTTGACTTTAGCTTAAGGAAGGATATGGAGATAACGAACAGTATTCAATCTCAACGTCCATTAAACAATATACAAAATAAGAGCAGAGCAAACACGGACCTCTGAAACATCAGAGGTGGGATCAGGTGCAATGGAGGAGTGAGCATCCCCTGTCGACCGGTCACATCCGCCGTGTGCTCGTTGTCATGATCAGGTAATAACGGAAAAAATCCGTCGTCAATTCAGTGTATAAATAATGGGTTAACAATTGGTATGAAAAACGGCAGTCAGCATATGACTCAATGATAAACTGTATTTGCTGACAAGGTCATTGTATCGACCATAGAATTTACGAAATGATGACTTTAAACGAGACTGTTGATATTCTTGTTTCATCAACTTGCTTGTCAATAATTTACCTCGTTTAAGAAATTGGTCATACGTAGAGCACGCTCTTGCGTATCGAATCAACTGAGATATATATACTCCGTATGCAGGTGATGAAGGTATATTGCTGCATAAGTAAGGGAAGTTGCCGATAGAAAACTTAAAGTCATCACGTTTATCATATAGCTTGGTTGTTAGATTACCATAAGATGCTTCATGATCCCTGGGCCAGGTGCCATGGAGGAAGTTTCCCCTGCCAAGAGAACCCATCCGATGTGTGCACCTTGTCATGATTGAGAAATAACAGAAAACCCGTTGAAAATTCAAGGTGTAAATAATACCTTTACAATTCTTATGAAAAAACATCAGTTTGCACTCATCAATGATTGGTGTAAGGTTACCTATGAAATATGTGTAATGAATTATAGCTTCATTTTGAATAGGAAATAAATACAAAGCTTCATATATTTAGGATCATTCAATTAAATATTGTATTTTCATTACTTGATGAATTACGATTGTTTTTCCATGGGATTGATGACAAATGCATCAGTGAATATATGACTATTTTGAAAAAAATTGAATCAAGCACGACATAGATAAATGTGTCAGAACAGATGGATATCGACAGGCTTACCATTGTTTAAACATCAATTATATGAGGCCAAATTTGTTTTTCCACAATGTGTTATTGGACAATATTTTTTTTTCTAAAAGGGTTTGTGTGAATTTTAGAAGAAAGGTTCAATCCTTCATTAATTCCACTAACATTATTACATTTGTTTTTAGAATTTTATCAAAATGAACATAAAAGCTTCAATTTCTTTGATTCGATATAATTAATATACTAGTAAAGCTTCAATTCAAAGATCATGAATGTCATATATTACTATCAATTTTTATTCATTCTTGTTGATCACATACTCAATAAATATATTATTACATGTATTAGGAGAAAAATCTTCAAGCGAGTAAATGGGGAAATTTGTCTTATATTACGAAACACTATTTATTATTTCTTGTCTAAATATAGACGTTTGACAATTAAAAGTGATGAAATCTCTCATGAATACCCCAATTGTGTTGGAATATACATTTATTATATTTGACCATGAGGGAAATATGATGTTTTATTTAGGCAAGAAAAATCACATTCCCCAAGGGCCTTGCTCGAGACGAATCTGATATTTCTTGGATGAAAACATCTGCATGTTTCCTGAACATTTATGCAATGAATTACAGTTTATCATAGCGAATCAGATAAGAACTTTTAAATTTGACTTCAAAATTCGGTACCGTTCTCAAATTCACTTTCATTTTTAGCCGGGCTTATTGCTCAAAGAGCAATTGCTGGCTTATGGGATCCTGTTCAAGGCAGGATGTTGACCCCATAGTCGCCATTTTAAAGTTACGTGCAAACATATAGTTCTTACTCTCGACCGCTTTTGAGATAATACAAACACTAAATAAAGCAACAAAATAAAATAAACATTTTAGTTGTAATGACTTCATAAGTCAAAGAACATAGTTCAATAGAGTAAGGATTTTTGATAATCAGTGTTTACCGTAGTTCTATATACATACGAGGTAAAGCAGGAGAGGGAACCAGACTGGCCTGTTTGTTTACATGCGGTACCAGATTAATTCTGATTCTGACAAAATCGGACCGTGGTATTAGGATTGAAAAACTCACTGTCAGTGTCTTATCATTTATATTGATAGTTTTAAAATAATTTTTTCATCAGAATATATACGTGATTCATGTAAGAAATTCATTCTACTCTGTAAATGAGCCCGGCTGTCTGTAATTCTGGGTACTTTGATTAACATAACGTTACTGAAACGATTGTCTCATCACTCAATAGCTATTCTATGAGTATTGTGAAGTATACATGTACTATTCTTTTTTAACGTTTTCTTTTTGAATTTAAAAATTTTGAAATTAAAACCTTTTCGAAGAAAATATGAAATGAGTTACAAGGCAGTTTCCGAAGGAACTTTGTATCCATCGAGATACAATTCCTCCGCCCATTATCCCCGAGATTTGAATGGAGCGTACTGCATTCAGCCGAGGACTGCTGGTTGGTCCAAATCACCCAAGTTAGATGACTAAATATGTCTTTAATTTGAGATTAAACGTGTACATAATGGAAAATATATAACCATATGTGATCCATCCGTGAATATAGTTACATGAAGATCTGTTACAGTAACACTTATGTTGACATTTTCTTCCGAACGCAGGATAAGGACATCGAGATAAAAAAAATTAGACTCAAAGTACCCTGGACAGCATTTTGGAAAAATATGTGGATATAAATACAAATAATAACAAATTCAAATATAGTGCTACGGTAAAAAAAAGAGTTAACACATATAGTCATTCATTTCATAGACAGTGAAC
>NW_026937402.1:50000-80323 GCF_032062105.1 Saccostrea cuccullata | reverse complement strand
ATACCTACCTGTAGATCTATAACCAATCTTAAAATTGTATGAATTGTATGTTGTATATACGCCATGGATCTGGAGTTTTGTTGTTGATGAAGTACAACCTAAGTCACTGCAACCTAGTACTAAGAGAAGAAAAGTAAATAAATGATCAATTGTTAAAAATATAATGCACAGTCTATCGGTATATATAGATTAGCAGGACAATATTAAAGCCCACCCCCTCCGTTTTTACACCAAAAAAGTTCTATAATTTGGCATTTTGCACTTGAGAATACCTAAATTCTTATGAAAGTATATTGTAAACAACTTGATTCTTAACGGATCATACGAAACATTATTTGTTTATGTTCATAATTTCCCAGAATTACTAATTTGTCGATACACAAAATTCGAATTTCCTCGATGAAAACTGCAGAATGTTTTCGATTATTTGAAATGCTGTTCATATCACTTATTTAAAAGATACATTGCATAAACTACATAATAAGAACAACAAACTATGATAATCGTAAAGATTTACGAGGAAAAATTCACCTGTACTTACGTTATTTTGTCACTGTCAGCTGGGAGGAGCAAATCCACATTTTTAGCGGGTTTTCGTTGATCTTTTCAAATCTTGGGAAGTAAATCCTGATCTTTTGAAATCTTGGGAAATTAGTCTTTGTCTTTTGAAATCTTGGGAAGCGAATCTTGACTTCGTTTGGAAGTAATGTATCTAGGCGCAATGCTATCTTGGCCGAATCTCGGTCCTATAAAATCTTGGGAAGTAAATCTTGACTGCGTTTGGAAGTAATTTATCTTGGCCAATGCAATCTTGGGATAGAAAATCATGGCCTAGTCAAGATGTAAAACATGGGATATATCTTGACTAGGCAAGGGTTGTCAAATCATGACCGGCAAAGATAAGAAGGCCATGTTATGCTATCAAACCAAACCTGACTTGGTCAGAGTTGCAATCATAACATGACCGATTGAAATTACTATGAATATATAGAACATGACTTGGGGGTCCCCTGTGGCTTTCCATAATATTTAGATAAAGAGTTATACGTGAGATACGTGCCTCCACTATTGTAAGGACAAGTTGGAGGGACGTGTTACTGACCTTCAAAAAAGGACCGCGTCTCGTAGATCATGTAACTAGGCATGTTTCTCACAGAATACTCAACGATTTTAACTTGTAGTGAATTTAAAGATATATTGTCAAATGAAAATAGTTTTATTATATCTTTAAACGAATAATATATCTTAATTTTAAAGTTTAGAAGTTAAAGAGATAATGAGGTATTAGTATGAAAAATTAAATAACAGGTACCTCTTATACATCAGACGCACCTTTAATCTTTTACAATAAAATTGAAAAGGGCGGCATGTTAAATGCAATGTTTATGGCCTGAATTGAAATAATGGCCACTTTTCACTTTTAGTTCATGTTTTACCATAGTAATGGCTTCAGACTAAAAATGGATCAATGGGAAGATGTCATTGATTGTCTTTAGTCTTGTGTAAAATTCATGTTAAAAACAACTTTTACTAAATATACACTGTATATGTAAATTATTACCGAGAGAAAAAAAAATTAAAGCATAGTCAAACTAGTTTTTACTGCTCTTAATTATGTTCTGAGAAGATAACTTTAAACATACTCAAAACAACACATATATGTGTAGCAGATGGTTGTGACCGATCGTCAAGGGAATACTTTCTATGGCATCTGGTTCCACCTCTTATGATTGCTCTTCTCTAAAGAGCTCGGTTCATGTAATGCATGCATCAAATGGCCCTGTAGATATACCAATTGTTTGATTAACACTCGATGTTCCATTCGAAGCATTAAGATAAAATAGAGACTTAGTGCTTTCATTTCCTATGAAAAAAATTATCCTTAAAGTCCAAGTCTTGGAGAACTGGCTTTTTGAAATTAAAATGTTCTTCAATATTAAGGGAAATAGGTATATTTGAGTACTTTCAATGAAGAAAAATAATATGAGCGCACTCTCTGATCTAAAAAATAAAACGTCTTTCTATCCTCAGAAAAAGTTTTATCATTCATTAGTTGCATATTCTACATCAGAGGTTGCGCTCTATATTAAATATCGAAAAAAAACTTTAAAAATCGGCCGTTTTTGTAGACTTTTTCAGAATACTAGGAAATTGACGCATTTCGTTACGTCATAATATGACTCGCCAGAAAATTATTTCTTTTTTATATACGCAATCACCAAAGATCTAAGTGATATTCAATGCATTGTTAACTAAGCACTTTGAGTTTTTCAGAAATTCATGGGGCCAAAAAAGGCAAAAGTGAATATATATCAAGGAATTAAGAAATTTTAATCATTTTTTTATCTAGATCTGCCTTACTTCAATTTTGACCAACTTAAAAGCAACAATTTAAGGTTTCAATATGTAATATGTGTTCCATGTGATGAGAACTAACCTAAGGTGAATTGTGTGATAAGACCTATCTTTGTGAATCAACAAATCTGACCTCTTAGATAACCTTAGAGTTTGACATACACCTGAAACTATGGACCATGCATTTTGAATGGTAAATGCTACGATTTTCACGTTCACATTTTATTCGATGTGATAAACCATCCTTTGGGCGCCACCATGTTGAATCTCTTCACATTGGCATTTGATTGCATTTGAGAAACTTAAACCTTCGCCAGAAGCTATCATATACGGACAACTGTATTTCATAAACATTACTACATATATACGTAGTAATTTGAATTCTCCCCTAACATTTTAGTATGTCATTTATAATTACAATTTTATGAAACAGATAGATACATAGGTCCTCTGTTATTGTTAAACTCAAGATATAGTAAATGTCTTAAGGACAGACGAGATATTCCCTAAAAATAGATAAAATTTTCAAAGATTTTGTCATTGAAGTATTGCTAAACATGTTGACTCACAAAAAAATGAGGTACCTTTCTGCAAGATACCAGGGGTAGTTTTCCTTCTATTATCCTTTTGGGAAGAAAAATTATTTTTCAATTTCAAATGTTTAAGTGTTTGGATTTTATAAAAACGTTTAGAAACTGGTTTAGTAATCTAAATGTTATTAAGATTTTGAATATTTTTCATACATTACAAAGATATACAGATATCGGGGAACGTCTCGTCTGACCTTAACACTAAATTTTGGTGCGTCATTATCACTTTCTTTTTCTCGAACTCTATGGTTCTAATAGAATATAAAGGAAATGAAGTTTCTTCATGGAATTCAATTTGAAATCACATAGTTAAAAAGTAGTCCTGATACCTACATTACATTTGACATTAATCAAAGAAGAGGCCAAGAACATACAAATTACTATTTTCTAAAAGACTGTAGACAATCTTGATAGCGAGCGCTGCGAGTCCTTACAACAACGCCTGGGCGAAGAGAAAATTTGGACTACCGCACATTCATTGGATAGAATTTTTTTCCGCAGTACGTTGGACACACAAAAGCTAAAGCAATGTTCTCGCGAGAAAACAACAAAAGTTAAAAGAAAAAGATCTTGCCTTGATTTAATGAATTTATTGCAGAGAAATAGTCAATTATACGGTTATTTATTAAAACAATCCCTGCTCAGGATTTAGTTTGGTAAAGCAACATGCATACGACGTCATGTGACGTCAGAGTCCTAGACACACCGAATGACACGTGCAATTTGACGAGCCCGATCTAAATGAAAACTGAATGAGTATCTGGGCTCTCCCTAACGGTCGCACATAGTACAATCAACACATTACATGTTGTCTGTCTGATATGGAAAAAAAATACAATTTTAAAGTCTGGTTTTCTTAATTTTTCATTGGTAATATGATTTCTACATCTTGTTTACCTACAAATTACATGTATGCCCCAAACACCTTATTTGACCAAACTAAAGTTATGAAGCATCATTAGAGGAATTTGATATATCTGAAGCACCTTTCATTTACTAGATCTTGATCTTAATATCATTTATTGAAATAATGATAAGAAAAAAATCTCATTCTGCATAATCTAACAAAGGAAATGTCTACTTACTAAAAGTTTTATTCTTTAATTACCTGCATATGGTTTAAATAATATAAAAGAAAACAACAGCATATTTTCCCAATATTTAAAAACAAGTTGAGTGTTGCTCACTTCAAATGCAACGCCACCAGGTGGTCTTCTGGTTCACCATTATTACTTATTCAAAGACTTCAATGTCAGACGGATTTAATATAAACTGAGCAGGAATTAAATACTTCCTATTAAAAGTTGACTTTTTACTTCGGTAGAGACTTATGAACAACAATTCCAAGTTTCTTTTATCAAAGACATTGGACTTTATAAAGCGATCTAAAACAAATAAAGATATCAATCATAATCTGATGGAAATATATAAGGGAACACATATATTTAATCGTGAAATGTGCTTTATTGTCAGTGGATTTTAATCAAGTATATTTCATTGAATGTTTATCCCAAGTAACATTTTTGTAACTGGTGTGTCCTCCGTGCTTTTTGATCAGTTCCTCACACCGTCTTGGAACACCCTGTTTCAACTTCCGTTTCTCAGCCCTAGGAATTTCGCGCCAATCTTCTTGAACTGCTATATTTATCATTTAACTTTTTTATATTTAATGTATGGTTTTTTATCTATCTTTGAATATTCCTATTTTCTCATGAGCATTCTTCGGAATATATAGATATATAATAATAATAAAAAAAAGAAAATCATGTGCAAAACCGATCTACAGAGCTGAATAGAAGAGGCATTACAATTCATCTTTACAATAAGTGACAGGCTACAAAAATGCCTCCTTATACGCTTTGTGATTTTTTTCTACTCTTGCTATAAATAAACATCTTTCTTTGTCAAAAAGAAGCAGGATAACATTGCAAACGAATTTGCTCTTTTTTACTAAAATGATGATCACCTACATATTTGGGTTTGTCTCCCAAGTGATTCATTATGAAACAAGAGGCCCATAGGCTATATGGCTCACCTGAGTAGCTTTGACCATGCTATACTTTACCTCATGTAATGAGGTAAAGTAAAAGAGCAAATGTAATACCTATGGTGACCTCACTCTATCCACAGGTCATAATTTAGACAATTTAAAATATACCTAGGATGCATTAGCAAGTTTCAGTTTTCTGGGTCAGTAGTTCCTGAAAAGATAATTTTTAACTCTTTTCCCCATGTTGCCACTATTTGACGCACTTGTCATTTCCCTAGAGTGTTTACCTGGCTGCCCCCTGAAGCCAGTTTAACTGACTTGAAATGAAGGACCATTACATTTAAAACACGCTAAGTACTTAAAATTCATCAAAGCATCACATATTATATATCAATGTTTTTGGAATGGATTAAACTTTAGTACTGTCATATTATTTTGAAAAATTATAAATCTACAATTAAGAATCCATAGGTGAAACCAGGTAAATTGTTTTTATAACGTCAAATCTTCATATTATCTTAATTATGAGAGAAATTTCGATAAAACAATGTGACAATGCCCAATTTCTTTATGTAAACAAACTGGGAGCCATTGTTTTCAGACAGGTAAATCTCACGTGAATTCACACCAGATGCGACTTGACTAAATTAAGTAACATTACCTAATGTGTAATACACATGATAAGCTGTTATTTTAGTGCTGAATTTATTTAGAAACAGGGGAAATCACAGAGCTATTTCGGGTTGTTGTGTGTATGCGTCCAAAGTCGTCAACAGGGAAATGGGGCATAGCGTCAAATGGTGGCATCTGGGGATAAAGGATGTAATGCATCAGGGGGAAAAGAGTTAAAGAATTTTCCTACATACATGTAGCTCGATGTAAAACATAGATTCCAAACTGTGGCCCCGTCCTACCCCCCCCCCCCCCCCCCCCCCCGGGCCATGATTTGAACAATTTAGAATCTACATCACCCCAGGATGCTTCTACATGTGTTTTTTAATGACTGCACCCTATTTTTGTCTTTTCTAGATTATCTTCCCTTGTGAGGGACTTGGCCCTTCATTTTTACAATTTGAATTTACCTTCACCAGAGGATGTTTTTTTTTACTAAGTTTGGTTAAAATTGGCCCAGTGGTTCTTGGGAGACGAAAATTTACAGATGGACGAACAGACAGACGGACGACGGACCAGATGTAATCAGAAAAGCTCACTTAAGCCCTTTGCTCAGGTGAACTAATAAGAATCGTTTCTCTAAAAACTTCTATATATACATGTATTATTTCTTTGCAAGAGCACAAATTGTAATATATACTTTCTTGGCAATTGCCTTGGCAAATTGTTATTTATACTGTCTTTGCAAAAAACAAAATTGTATCATATACTTTCATTGCAAAATTCAATAATTGCTTTGCAGAAGTTAAAATTGTAATACAAAGTTTCTTTGCAAAAGTCCACATTGTAATATATACTTCTTTTGAACAAGAGCAAATTCTTTTGGAAACTGGAATCACAATTAGAATGTATAAATAACCGACCTTCATCTTTTATTTTGTGAGAGAGTGTATTTTCATTCATATCGAAGACCTGCATATTTTATTTACAGCAGAAACTACAGTCTATATCCCAAGATAATTTCTAAGGCACTCTCTATCATCACAGCAGTAGATTTCTGAGTTGTGTGATAATGTGGACATGAAGTGACAATCTACACTCTGTAATGAAATTTTGCAGTTTCTTTATCTCAATGATCGCAAATTATTTACAACATAACACACTTATGAAATTTACGTTATTAATAAATTAATAAATATAATTTAACAATGATTGTTAAGCAAAGAGTAACTTACTGGAGTACAATGTACAGTGAATTGAAACCCGTTGTCTGTTGCAGCCCTCACCATGCAGGATTCTGATGCTGAGCAGGTCTGGTTCCAAACACAGTTTAGGTTTTCATCGCAAGAGGGACAAGGCTTACCTAATCAGAGAGGGGCACATGCTAAGTTTATTTTTTGATTATATGCATATAATTCCTCTAACTATAAAATTATTGTATTATGAAGCATAAATTCAGTAATTATCAATAAATAAGTACATAGTACATTAGTGGTTCATATCTTAGATCAAAGAACTAGACAGAAATGATGTTTTCATTTGCCCGGAACGATAGATCGGGGGCGCATATTGTTTTTCTTCTGTCTGTCTGTTTGTTTGCCTGTATGTCTGTCAATTTAACCTTCGCCATAACCTTTTAACCATGAAAAATAGGGACTCCAAGATAGAGAGAGAGAGAGAGAGAGAGAGAGAGAACTCGAACAAGATAAAGAAGATAAGCTATGGTAGTACTCTTACAATATACATTTGTAGATTATGGACATTTAGGTCTGGTTCTCTATCATATGCAGCAAACAATTAACAACTTTGTTACTTTGTTAAGGCATTGTCCATCCGCCTGTTTAAGAATAGGGTACATGGCTGCTTCTGTTAGTGTATGTAATTTCAGATAACTCTGTTCATTAATCTGCAGGTGTATTGGTTAACAAAATCAGTTGACATTTGGAGTTGCAATATCAATTCTAATGTGTTATTTCGAACAAGTTGTGCATATCTTGTTTGGTTACAGATAGGTGCCTTTTCTTTTGTCTATTTATCTACTGTACATGTACAGACAATAGATTCTGTTAAGTTACTGAAGTATTTTGAAGACATCAGATTCTGTCATATGTTGATGCACAGTTGTCGCAAATTTAATTTGTTGTAGACATTTTTTTCTGCATTTAATATGAACTATTTCAGCAATTTTTGACACAGTTTTTGTAGTTGAATATTTAAAGTTAGGCTTGGTGTTCGGTTTAATACGCAAGTTTCGAGATTATCTCCCTTGGTGCGCTCTTTCGTTCAGAGGGGAGTTTGGTTGCCGCGTAAACAAACAGGTGGGACAGATATTTATTATTGGATATATCGCATTATCGATATACTTGTTTATCGTAACTATATAATTGTAAAAATGCACTGTTCAACTCGAGAATAACCGAATTAAAGAAAAGGTGTCATATTTTTAAGCAGAAAAATCGGAACAAAAAAGAAAATTCAGTGGATGTTCACGAGACTTTTCATACGAGAGAAGAGATTTATGAACCTCCAATAAATACGATAAACATGAATCTGATCATTACATGTCAGCAATCTAAATGGCTCATTGATTTTTTTACCTTATTATAAGTTAAAAAAATCCACTAACTTTTTAGAGAATGTTTGTACAATCAAGAAAATCTTTTACTTTTATTAAGACCATGACATTTATTTCGTTTTCAAGTACCCTATTATTGAAAGTAGATTTTTAAATATACACAGTTGAGCTTGATAAAATTATAAAATGTATCACTGCTAACATTTTTATCTTTCTATAACATTAAATAATTTTTTTAAGCCATAAACATCGTACATTTATTTATGCACGTCTGTATACATAAACAAACTGTCCCACCTCTATGCTGAAATGCATACTTTTTGCGCCTCTATTGCAGGAGAGTTACAATCTCGAAAATCGCGTATTAAGCTCGAAGCTAAGTTTTTTGAAAAGTAGCATTTAGGCGTCACAATAGTAGCGATGGCTATATTTGCACTTAGCTAGGTGGCGCTGTGTCTTAGCCGCACCAGTATCAACAAAGGAACAGTTGGATCATTTCATGAGTGACCATATTACATTTGTAGAAACTTTCAGCTTTTGATGAATCATTGATAATTTTGTCATCAACTGTCTGTTTATCAGTTGAACATCTGATCCCTCAGCTGTTAACAGTTCATTAATTAATGCAGCCATGACCTATTCTTCCAACGAGCAAGTTAAATCATACGGTATGAATTTGTGTATTTGTTAAAGTTGTTTGCCTGTATTAATTTTTAAAAGTAAAATTTGTTGTTTGGCTTCTCTGATAATTACCTATGAATTTCACTAATGCAAGGGCAGAGCGGATTTTAGAACATTCAGATAATTGACCTATTCCAACGAACAAAATTTTATGATTTAGATACTCGATTGGCTTAATTCTAAAAGTATCAAAATTACATAAAAATAGAAAACCTTCGTCGTGTGATTGCTTATTAAACATACGGACCATTTATGAATCTGCCTAAAGTTGTTTACATTGAAGACGTAATTGTGGAATAAATATTTATTGGTGTTTCTGTTGACGCGATGATTGTTGTTTGTTTACTTGTGGTTGAAGTTGCGGCTGGTGTTGTTGTTGTTGTCGATGGTAATGTTGTTGTAGTGGTGGTAGTCGTTGTTGAAGGTGATGGGGTCGTAGTTGTTGTCGCTTGTGCAGTAGTTGTTGTGGATGTTGCTGTTGAAGGTTGTGTTGTAGCCTTTGTTGTCCTTGTAGTCGAAGAAACTAGTAAGTAGAATTAACACGTTAATTATTATCATAAGAACTAAGATTATTTTTTTTCAATTCTCTGAAACATAATAAACTATATCAATTTCATGCATGTTATGTTTCAGTTTTTAATCTTCAAAACAAAAAAATATTTTTCCATGTTTACAAATCATGCAGGGTCTTTCTGATGATCATCAAAAATTTGAACGATAGTTGTCCAGATTCAAGACAGATTTAGAACTCCAAACCTTTGCAATTGTTATGTAAAGAAGGCTAGTGTCATGTTTTTATTTACACAGGTTAATATACTAATATATGTTCGTTCAAAGTAGATAATTTCAAATGAAAATTAATTATTTTTAAATACGATTCGAAAGTTACGATTGATTTGCTGAACTTCACTTTGTTATAAATATGATATTTTCTATATGTAAACAAAAACAAGACTCGAGCCTTGTTTACATAATGGAGAACTTTGAGTATCTTATTTGTTAATCAACAAATGCTGTTCAAAATTTTGCAAATCAATAGATGATGCGTAAATAGAAATTGAAAACATTAAAATATCTTTAAAAAATTAATTGAAAGTGTGTCCATCCCCCTTTAAGAATTTTGATATACTGTAAATCACTTTTTATTCGCGATAACTTTATTTTTGCGTAATTACACGAGACCGTGTGCTCGCGAAAAATATGTTCTCGCGTATAATAGTATTCCTTAAGATTATATAAAGCAATAACCACAATTCGTGAAAATTTTGTCTCGCTTATCAATGACTATCTCGCGAAAATAAGGTGTCGCGAAAAATTTAGTGATCTACAGTAATATTAATGTTCTTTAGTTGACTGTATAAATAATTATTCATGCATGCAAATTATTCTGTTAATTCAATATTTAACAATAGTATTTTTTATAAGTATGAAGAAAAATTTTAATCTATAATAACTACCAATTCCGCCTTAAAATGAAATAGTTAACGCAGTTCTACTAATATTAAAAGAAACCTCTATATAAATAAATTTGCCAAAAGTTAAACAAAATTTTAATAAGTACCATACCAGCGTGGCAAGAACATGGATCTCCTTGTCGGAATACAGCATCTGTATGAAAAATAAAACAAAAGCAGTGAAGGATTATGCTTAAATCAAAATCACGTCTTCCTATGTCTGCATTATAAAACAATAAATGGCAAGAAAAAATGCTCTCTGATTTAGCACAAAAAGATTCTGAATTCTTAAATAATTTCGAGATCTTCTAGACTTAATCATTGAGCCACTTTTTGTGTCACCTACAATGCAAGAGAAGCAATTAGAGATACCTGTACCGGACGTCTGTCAGTCCGTCCGTTTGTAACACGTTATATCTCGAGAACTGTAAAAGGTATAGATTTAATATTTTGAAAATATATAGCTTGGCACTATGGCATATGTATTTTAACATGACCAGTGTTAAAGTCCTTGAACTTGACCTTTGACCTAATTTTCAAAATATTTCATATTGCCGATATTTGACTTCTTTTTGACATTCAGGCGGTAAGTCTATTTTATTTGGAATGTGCACTGTTTGTCATAAAACATTATAAAAGACACAAGCCTTTCATTCTACTTGACCTTTGACCTATTTAGCAAAATACACTGCAGATGGTCAAATATATCTTATGCCTTTCCTATTTAGAGAGGCAAAAATTTGATAATTAACGTGCATTTAATGTTTTAACTTATGCATGTTAAAGAGCTAATGACAATTGATTTGACACTGTATGAAATACAGTATCACAAAAACTGAAATGACTATATATGATAAGAGCAAATTTCGGCACTCTAAAAATCAATTATTTAGGATGATATTTAGATATGTTTAATTGGCATTTATTTTGTAGAAAAGATTGTATATTAGAAAGATTTCCAATACATTTTTCACATTTATATGCAATCACTGGCTGTTAATGATACGAGAAATAATGGTAATTTTGCAATCTAACAAAAAAGCAAAAAAATAAGCCTTTTTCTTGATGTTCTTTTTTTCTTACAGGAAACATAGAGCGCAATGTAAAACTTACATGATTTTTCTGTCACTGAATAGAATTGGATAGTTACAACTTTGGTAAAGATATAAAGATTGTTCTAAGCTGTGCTCTATATTCTCTGGAAAGAAAACCGCTTGAAAATACTGTAGAAGTACTTTTTTCCGCTTGGTATTAATTAACGCTATGTACGCGGTCAGAAATTTTCCGCGGAAATTTGTCCAAGCGAACTTAATATAAATGTAATGCATATAGAGACAGTCTGAGAAATCCGCGTAATTTTTAACCCGCGGATTAAATAGAAATTGCGATTCCGCGGAATTATGACCCCGTGGAAAAAAGTACGTCTACAGTAAGCAGTTTTATACAAAATATGATAAAATGGCGGGAAAACGTAACTTTATGATGTCATATCTCTAAAATATTGGCATTTTGATCAAATTGAAAATGAACAATAAAGGTCGCATGTATAGCTGTATAAATTAAAGCTATATATAAAGTAAAATTAAAATATTCATTTAAAGGGGCCATTTGAGTCACTTATCATTGCTCAAATTGGTGTACTATGAAAATACATCGGGAACGTTATTCCAAACTGGATGATGTAGACTGACAATTGCGGTTAAGGTAGGTCACTCGTCAGTATTTTGGAAAAGTTCACGCAGAACCTCTTACTTCAAAACTATATATCAAAATTCAATTTTTATAACATATTTAGTTCAACAATGTTAATGTTTTAACATTCAACAACAGCCAAAAAAAAATGCCCAAAAAGCTACAAAGAAGGAAGATTTGTGAGGGACTATTTTTTGTGGTGGAAGGATATCTAGCAGATAAGTCTGCATATCAGCACATTTATTTAATTTAATATCTTGGACTTTTAGCCCCACATACTTTTACTCGGTGAATATTTTCCATAATGATATTGCTAAGAATATTTAATATACACCAGTTAAATAAGACATTATAACAATTTTAAATTCTGTTCCGATGAAAAAGCGTCCGGATACTGAAGCATCCGGATATCTGGCGTCCGGATATCTGAAGGTCCACTGTAGTTCTTAATTTATATTTTCAGAACAAGTTTTACACCTTCCTTCAACTTTGCCAAAAAATGAAGAAAAATGTCAAATATAAAATGAACTCCATTTTTTGACTGAACATCACTTAAGTCGTAAAAAGCTTGATTTAAGAAAATGTTTTATTGTCTTTTTAGATTTTTAATATCCCAAAATATGTTACTTTTTAGTGCACACAAATAATTTACGCTCATTTTAAAATATGCAAATTTTTTTTCAATGATAAATATTATTCAAAATATTTTACGTAAAATAAGATATTTTTTGCTGGGGTTACATCTATAAAATTTAATAAATGTTTAAGTAATTAACCAAAGAATTAAATTTTAAGTGCAAAAAAGGTCAACTTCATTGACCTTAGATCGGTAAGATGAACACTGACCCCCTATTTTCTCTGCGATTTTGAGTCATTCTATATGGATAAAATATACTTCTTAATAAATCCTTGATTTAACAAATTTCACGAGTGACATACCTTAACACAAACTGAAGACACTCTTGAAGGATTTTTGAAATCACATACTAATTAATAAATTGATAAATAATTATCTATAATAATTAAAATTTCGTTAAAAACCATTTTGGCTTTGAGGTTAGGGATTCGCATTTCAATTTTAGTTTTTCCTTGACTTGCTGATTAAATTGTTGGAAACTACATTCGATAAGGATGTTAAAAATATTAAGTTGTGACAAGTAATGTTTGTCCAGTATTGAAAATAAGGTTGGTTACTTTCTACACATTTCATTTATAGTTGCCCGAGAGGCACAGTGATTACAGATTTTTCTCTTGAGTCGCAGAGTAAGGTGTTTTTCTTTCGCTGCGGGTATTGAATGCCACTTTGGGACTGATCGTTGAAACCGAGGTCTTGTGTTGCAGAAGGTACTGGCACGGATAAGATTCCCAACCTGCTCAATGACCCTTAGTAAGGAGCATTGGTTTAAGATTTCAGACCACCGTAAAGTGTTGGCCCCTCAATATGTGTAAAAACAAAGTTCTCGAAAGGAACGTTACACAAACAAAACAGAGCAAATACTGTACATTTACTGTGTTGATTTAATGATTAACGAGAAGAATTATCCAACGAAGGAAATTTCAACTCAAGCGCTACTTTTGACTTTGGAAATAATTTTTTAAGCAATGAAAAATCATTTTACCATGCAAATGGTTGATCAAATCCAGCATGCAACGTTTGCCATCATGGTTGTGTTGTAAAATATTATTCAGTTCCCGCCAAACTAAAATAAAACAATTATTTGAATGAGGGAGATGAACAACATCGTCAAGATATTTAATGGTGTATAAAATTTATTGAAACACTGAACCAAACTTCCCAGTGTGTACCTGTAATTTTTAGGTCATAAAAAATAAATTAATGCATACAAGAAGTTATGTAAAATGACTTGAAACTTTATTTTTCTTTTTGTGTAACACAGTGACTAAGTTGCATCCAAGAGGCCCATGGGCCACATCGCTCACCTGAGCACATGGGTTAAAAAAACAAAAATTAGCTAAGTATTGCAAAGTTTACTTGTTGGGAAAGGAGGTTGCATCTTTTATTACATGAGAATGTCACTACAAGCATATCGATAATGAATACATACATGTATATAATTTCCCAATACATATTTTATGTAAAGATTTGATTGCCTAACATGGCCCCACCTTAACCCCAGGGAACATGATATGAACAAACATGAATTCACTCTGAGAATGTTTCTATATAAATATCATCATTCATAGCTTTGCTGATCTCGCAATAAAAAGATTTTTAAAAGACTAGGTATTCATATGTAAAACTTTGATCAGCCATTGTGGCCCTGGCCTATCCTCGGGGTCATGATTTAAAAAAACTTGAATCCCCACAACTTGAATATGCTTCCACACGAGTTTCATCTTTCCTGGTCCAGCGATTCTGGAAAAGAAGATTAAAAAATGTCCTTTATATTCCTACGTAAGAGTTTGGTCAGCCAGTGTGGCCCACCCTACCCCCAGGGGTCAAGATATCAACAAATTGAATCTACAATAACCTGTGAATGCTTCCACATGAGTTTCATTTTTCCTGGCCCAGTGGTTGTGGAAAAGAAGATTTAAAAAAATGTCCTATTTATTCCTACGTAAAAAACTTGATCAGCCATTGTGCCCCGCCATACCCCCGGGGGTCATAATATGAACAAAATTCAATCTACACTACCTGAGAATGGTTCCACATTACTTTCATCTTTCCCGGCCCAGTGGTTCTGAAGAAGATTTTTAAAGAGTTTCCCTGTATATACTTATGTAAAACTTTGATAAGCCATTGTTGCCCCGCCCAACCCCTGGGGTCAAGATTTGAATAAAATAAAATCTTTACTACCTGAGGATGCTTCCTCAAGAGTTTCATCTTTCCTGGCTCAATTTTCTAGAGAAGAAGATTTTTTCATTAACTCATAATTATTTCCTCTTGTAAAAGGGCGTGGCCCTTCATTTGAACAAACTTGAATCCCCTTCACCCAAGGATACCTTGTGGCAAGTTTTGGTTGAAATTGGCCCCGTGGTTCTTGAGAATAAGATGAAAATGTGAAAAGTTAACGACAACAACGACAAACCGACGACAGACGACGGACAAATTTTGATCAAAAAGCTCACTTCAGCTTTCTGCTCAGATGAGCTTATGATTGGGTAAAAATGAAAAGAGCATTTTCAAAAAAGTTAACAAACATACAGGCAGGTATACTGAATATTTTCTTATATGAAAGTTTTTATTGCTTAAGCTCGTACAAGCTGAGACGCACGAACTCTAATCAACGAATTGCAATAATAATTAACATATTATTAATTCCATATTATTATTTTAGAATCATTAAAAATAACTTTAAAATTTAATAGTAAAATTTATATTCACCGCTTATATGAGAATGGCAGATCTGAGCAGTTGGTCTAACAGCAGTCTGGTAGTCCAGGAGGTGGGCTAACGCACCTTAATTAACCTCATATTATCAGTAGGGAAAGCGTTAAAATCAATATAATGCAAATAAGACATCGACTGTCTTGAAGTACTTTTTAATGCTAACCTACATATTAAGGCTGATTGATAAATGTTATGAATATAAACTTTTAAAAATTGTATAATGAGCGTGATCAAAAATTTGAAAGATTGCATATAATTTTAAAAAAATGAGGTCTTGATATTGGGACTATGTTTACAAGTTCAAAATCCTGTTAAAGGGATGCAATACCTCTATATTGAGAACTATGTTGATATTTTGCACAGTTCAAAGTAGTATGATCTGAAATCAAAGTGATAAAAAAATAACAAGTACAGGTAATATAATCAATATTAATTAAAACTAATAGTTAGTATATGTATCTGTCTGTGTCTGTATTTTCTCAGTCTATAATGAACTAGTATTTTGGCATTGAGTGTCCGATAACTCAGTATGATTTTGCTCTATTACAATACCCTTCTCAGAAAAAAATTGAGGGCTTCATTATTGACAAACACTTGCATACCTGTAAGGCCAGCATAATGTAGATCAAATGCTTTAGTACAAGAGCACTTATCGTCTGTACCATTTGGAAAAAGAGCTGTAAGAAGAAAATTAAGAAATTCCGGTATGTAACTTAAAACGAAATATTTAGAGGGAAACTATATTATTAATTTCGGACAAGAGAATTTATTAAATTATCATTTTTAGTTTTATTAGTTGTTCTTTGACATTTTTAGAACTTTATATGAACATTTCTGTGAAGCAAAATAACTTGTCAGGAAGATATTCTGCAAATAAAATTTTCTTTGCCGACAAAGAGCTTCAAAAGAAGTGGTTATAAATAAACTTCGAAGTACATGTACTCCTTTATCGATGAATACTTATAAAACTACTTAATATTATGGTATAATTGTTCTAGAGATGATCTGTAAAGAGTGTTTCATAGATATTTCTTTTTTGAAACAGATTGATAAATGAACACTATGCATGTTGTTCCCAAGAAGATGCCATATAAGAAGTCAGTCACGTGGCGCAGGGGTAAGAGCGTCCGCTCTTGAGTCGCAGAGTAGAAGTTGATCCTTACGTGGCTGGTTCTAATCCCAATTTGGGACATGGAGACCGGTCCTTCGGATGAAACCTTATAAACCGAGGCCCCGTGTCGCAGTAGGTGCTGGCACGAAAAAGATCCATCATGACTCAATAGCCATGAGTGCCGAACATACCTGTAGGTAAAAATGTGAAGCCCTCACCGGCAAGTGTTGGCGTCTTCATATAAGTGAAAAATGCTTCAGAGGGACGTTAAACAACAAACAAAAACAAAGAATATAAGAAAAACATATAGTTGTAGTTAAATTAACGTCTGTGAATGGGAGGAAAAATGACAAGGTTCGGTAGTATTTCTTTATATCGTTATCTTTAAACAAGAGGCCCACGGGCCTTATAGGTCACCTGAGCATCATGCAACAACTTTCAGATGATTGAATTTGCTTCATGTTTTAAGCTAGATGCTTAGGCATTCACAATTTTGGAAGAGGCACTCTTGCTCAACATAACTATGTACTTAGTTAGTTTATTTAAAACCTATGAGCAGAGAAGAAGATTTTCAAAGATTTAATGCATTTTCACTATATAATCAATAGAGCCCCGCCCTAACACCAGAACCTCTGACCCTGGGGCCATAAAATTCACAATTTTGGTAGAGGCACTCTTGCTCATTATAACTATGTACTTAGTTAGTTTATTTAAAACCTAGGAGCAGAGAAGATTTTCAAAGATTTAATGCATTTTCACTATAATCAATAGAGCCCCGCCCTAACACCAGAACCCCAGACCCTGGGGCCATGAATTTCAGAATTTTGGTAGAGGCACTCTTGCTCATCATAATTATTTACTGAATTAGTGTATTTAATACGTAGGAGCAGAGAAGAAGATTTTCAAAGATTTAATGCATTTTCAATAAATAATCAATATAGAGCCCCACCCTAACACCAGAACCCCTGACCCTGGGCCATAAAATTCACAATTTATGAAGATACACTCTTGCTCATCATAACTATGTGCTTAATTAGTTTATTTAATACTCAGGAACAGAGAAGAAGATTTTCAAAGAAATAATGCATTTTCACTATATAATCAATAGAGCCCCGCCCTAACACCAGAACCCCTGACCCTGGGGCCATAAAATTCATAAATTTGGTAGAGCCACTCTTGCTCATCATAACTATGAACTTAATTTGTTTATTTAATACCCAGGAGCAGAGAAGAAGATTTTTAAAGACTTACTGCATTTTCACTATATAATCAATAGAGCCCCGCCCTAACACCAGAACCCCTGACCCTGGGGCCATGAATTTCACAATTTTGGTAGAGGACTCAATGCTGATTACAATCATACCAACAGTTTGACTGCTTGATGTCCGGGAGAAAAGAAGAAGATTTTTAAAGATTGCACTATTTTTAGTGGTTTTTGCCCCCTCCCCCAGGCCCCAGGGGAGCGGGGACCACCAAATTCACAATTTTTGTTACCCTTCACCCATAGATGCTATATGCCAAATTTGGTTGAAATTGGTTCAGTGGTTTCAGAGAAGAAGCTAAAAATGTTTAAATGTTAACGCACGACGCACGACGCACAACGCACGACGGACGACGGACGACGACGGACAAAAACGGATAGCAATAGGTCACCTGAGTTTACTCAGGTGACCTAAAAAGTTTAACATTCATTTTCTCTTAAAATGTACCGTAAGGAATTATTGTCCGAAATGAAATGAAAAATTAAACATATGAAACTACTAATTAACTAAAAAACACAATAATATGTTTTTTTAAATTTTTTTTTCTTTTTGCACAAATACTAATAAATGTTATTTTATCCATATCTTATTATCACTTAGAAATGCTACTAAGTACAACTTAGTTGCAATTAATCAATAACCTTTAATTTGTTGCAACCACTATTGAAATAATTATTTCAATAGTGGTTGAGAGTGTATTTCAATAACAAACATAGATTGCAACCACTACTGAAATACGACCACTATTGAAAATAATTATTTCAATTTCAATAGTGGTTGAATACCAAACATAGGCTGCAATCACTATTGAAATAACGTTTACTTTTGAAATATAGATTTCAGTAATGTTATTCAATAGTGGTTACAACATATGTTTGCTATTGAAATGCACTCTCAACCACTAGTGAAATAATCATTTCATTATTTGTCGTTATTTCAAAAGTCGTTGCAACAAAGTTTATAAAAAAAAATATTTATTTAAAAATTTGACGGCAAATCATTTCTACCTGCCATCTGTTGTATAACCGTCTGCCTGTTCATGTGATTTGGATATCCATATTCAAAAGTAAGGAATGACCAAACTAAAGAAACAAAAAGAATACATTTTCTTGTTAATTCCTTTATCTGACAAGCTGAATAAAAGTATTTTCATTGGAAATATCAATGTTAATAAACATGTTAACATCAATCATCGACTTTCATATTTGTATCTTTGTGTTTTGTTGGTGTATATTTAGAGATTGCTTTGTAATCAACCCATTCTTTGATCATTATTTCTACTTTTATTCGATGTTTCAAAAAGTCTTGAGTTGAATTCTCGATTTAATTCTTGAGCAAAAATTTCCAAACAGAAAAATACATGGAAAAGTGGCAAGAATACCTATTTTTTCTTTCTAGGTTATTAATCCCTTTTTGTCAAGATTCCGACAAGAAAAAAACCTATCTGATCTCAAGTTAACTTAATTATTATCCAAAAACTGAAATTAAAACTGATAAAAATAATTCACCGATGGATTCGACTGTGCAGCATTTTGGGTGGTATGATTTTAAAGGATTAAGGAAGTATTATATAATATCGGTGATTAAAAAAAAAATCAATATTAGCGTTACCTGTATCATCATCATTGCATTATAAAATTCCTTCATCAAACATAATGTAAATGATGTATGGCCAAAAACAAACAAAACATACCCGTGTGTTCACTTAGACACTCTCCATTCTTATAAGCTTTGTATTCTAAAAAAAAAAGAAAATAAATAAAACTTAAATTCATACATACTACTTTAAATATTTTTCATATATGCATTTTTCTAACTCTTTAAAATGCTCCTGGGGAATTTATTTCATAGTAAGTGTATACATGTACCGTTTTTATACATGAATGAGTTTTTTTTTTGTGCTTGATATTTTTGTTACGCTTTAGTATCAGAGATGATACACGTAAATTCAATATATGTGTTATCGACCTCAGCCGGTAACTTCATATTTGTTGGAGGAGTAGCATATTAAGGTTGTTATATCACAAAAGAAAATTTTTCAATAATGAAAAAAAAACCTATAATAATGTTACTTACTTTCACCCAGTGAGAGTTCGTGGTTGGGAAAATGTGTGACTTAAAGATAGAATATCAATAGAATAAGAAAACATACAGGAAATTATATTACTAGTATGTACTGTGATATTCTGTGAAAGGATAAAAGCATATAAGATTTAGAATATCAAACTTATTAAAATATTTTGAAATAACTAAACTGTAATCATTAGCAAAATAAATCTAAAAGGAATAAACAAAAATCCTGAAGGATAATTGTTGTGGGGGATGTAACGACGATTTGGCGATATGTCAGTCATATTGAAACGGAGCACAGAAATGAAGAATACAAAAATACTTCTTTAATTTAATCGTTGTTTATAATTGATTCATTCTGTACCTGATAAAAAATTTCTATAATTAAATTAAGATCGAATCTTAAATATTTCTATAAATGAGGCAAACTTTAAGGTAGTCCGACCCTGAAGTGTTGAAAATAAGGAATTGTTGAATAATTGAAAATGCTTAGAAGAATGTCTCTGAATCTCAAAGCAATGAATATTTATGCACAGTAATTCTTCAAACTTTATGTCTAAGATTAAAGCTGAACACGATTCGTAAAGAGGAATGTGTCCGCCATTTTTGTTCGGAGAATCGCTATACCGGCAAACCCCAATATAAAGGGCAGGACTTTGTCTCTGTTCAGCGTAATCAGTCGACACCGGTGTAGACGGACGTATGCTCTACCGCACTCGGTAGCGACAATAATATCGTAATACTGTGTCTAATGCATGAAAGTAAGATACCAAAGAAACTTCCAATTATAGTTGTACAGGTCAGTGTAGTATGCAAACAAACACAGACACACATAACTGCAAAAAGTGTAAACAAAGGTAATGTAAGATAACCAGCACACGAACACGGGTCGCCATTCCGAGCCGATACCCGTGACAATAAAGCAGTCAGATGTGACGAATATGAAGAGTATACCTTGGTATTGATGTTTCTTAGATAATGATATCAAAAATGGCGTATTTACAAGTCGTGTTCAACTTAAATCATATTACAAGTATACGTATATAGGGTAAATTAGTAAAGCTCAAATATGTTATCAGGAAATGCAAATAAAACCCCTACTATGCATTTTTTACTAAAAATTGATCAACACTTATATTTTAGGTGAAAATATAGATATCCAGGTATTTGAAGAAAATTGCATGATTCTAAACTTGTAGTTTTAGTTTCTAATATTTGCTTCAAACATTTTATGATGCATTATGTACTTAGTATAAAGCATTTCCTATAATTGAAAAAAACAACAACAAACAATCCATAAACATCTTTAATTTTCATATCAGGCGTATAAATATTTGTATCTCAGTAGAATGAAGAAATTCAATGTCTTTAACAATTCAATTTTTAAAATATTTAAAAGGAAATAATCCTTGTAAATAAAAACTTGAATTAATTTTTTTCTATTTTGGGATAAATATAAGCCAACAAACTTATAAGTCAGCAAACAAGAAATCCAGTTAAAATTATAACCGGGTTTGCAAGAATTTATGACTTTTACTTTCTCAAAAGGATATACATTTAATATTTACCCTGGATGGAGCTTTGGCACGCATGATAGCAGTTTGGCTCGTGGTTATGATAATAAGCAGCTGAAATACATGTAAATCTTAGTAAAATTGTATTATACATTTTAAATCAAAGACTTTGTTTTGCCGTTGTTAATTATAATGTATTTGAATGTCACATTGTTGAGACGTTGATAAAAAGTTATATGCAATTCCTCTGTGTATAGATTTAGAAAGTTAGACATATCCCACAAAAATTTACTGCAATCAAAATTGAGACTATTTGTAATGAATAGTTATATTGCCCTCTTTGGCTACGTTAATTATTGTGTGTTATCATTACCTTTCATATGAGAGATAAAATCATCTAGGCATCGGGAGTTCATATTGCTCAGGCGGAGAAGATCACCCCAGACTGAAAAAGAATTATTATGGAGTAAGAATTTAAAAAAATACTTTTAACCTTGTAGAGAAAGCTTATAGCCAATATTTTGCCAATAAAAATAATATTCAAATCCAACAAGAGGCCCACGGGCCTTATAGGTCACCTGAGCATTGTGCAACAACTTTCCAGTTACAGTGTATTGAATTTGATTCATGTTTTAAGCCAGATGCTATATGACATTCACAATTTTGAAAGAAGCACCATTGATCATCATAACAATACACTTAGCAGTTGCTTAGCTTGGTTACTGAATACCCATACGCAGGGTAGGGGAACAAAAATGCACTCCAACTAATCAATAATATTCAGCAATAATCAGTAGTGCCCCTAACACTGTGACATAAACCCCTGACCCTAGGTCCACACACTGCACAAATTTTTAAAAGGCATCCTTAAAATTGCCTATAAAAAATAAATAAATGTTTTCGAAATACAAAGACGCAGATTTAAAAATATTAATTCATTTTCAGTATATATTATAAGTAAAGCCTCCCCCCCCCGACCTTTGGGCCTTGAAATTAACAATTCTGCAAGATTAGGGCCCTTGCTCATCATAACTATATAGGTAGTTCATCTGCTTCATACCCAGAGACAGAGAAGAAAATTTTCAAAGATTTAATGTATTTTCACTATATAATCAATAGAGCCCCACCCTAACACCAGAAACCCTTACCCTGGGGCCCTAAAATTCACAATTTTAGAAGAGGCATTCTTGCTCATCATAACTATGTACTTAGTTAGTTTATTTAATTCCTAGGAGTAGAGCAGAAGATTTTCAAAGAATTCATGTATTTTCACCATATAATCAATAGCCCCCCCCCCCCCCCCAACACCAGAACCCTTGACCCTAGGGCCATAAAATTAACAATTTTGGTTCAGGCACTCTTGCTCATCATAAATATGCACTTAGTTGGTTTATTTAATACCTAAGGAGCAGAGAAGAAGATTTTCAAAGATTTCATGTATTTCACTATATAACCAATAGAGCCCCCCCCCAAAAAAAACAGAACCCTTGACCCTGGGTTCATATTTACAATTTTTGTTGAGGCACTCTTGCTCATCATAACTATCCACTTAGTTAGTTTATTTAATAATACCTAGGAACAGAGAAGAAGATTTTCAAAGAATTCATGTATTTTCTCTATATTATCAATAGAGCCCCCCCCCCCCCCAACACCAGAACCCTTGATGATGGGCCCATAAAATTCACAATTTTAATTGAGGCACTCTTGCTCATCATAACTATGCATTTAGCTAGTTTATTTAATACCTAGGAGCAGAGAAGAAGATTTCGAAGAATTCATGTATTTTCACTATATATAATCAATAGAGCCCCACCCTAACACCAGAACCCCTGACCCTGGGGCCATAAAATTCACAATTTTGGTAGAGGCACTCTTGCTCATCATAACTATGTACTTAGTTGGTTTATTTAATACCCAGGAGCAGAGAAGAAGATTTTCAAAGAAATAATGCATTTCACTATATACTTATTTAGCCCCGCCCTAGCACTACAACCCCTGAGCCCAGGGCCATGAATTTCAGAATTTTGGTAGAGGACTCAATGCTGATTACATTTATGCAAATAGTTTGACTGCATGATGTCCAGGAGTAAAGAAGAAGATTTTTAAAGATTGCATTAATTTTAGTGGTTTTGGCCCCACCCCTCAGGCCCCAGGGGGGCAGGGATCATGAAATTCACAATTTTTGTTCCCCTTCACCCATAGATGCTTTGTACCAAATTTGGTTGAAATTGGCTCAGTGGTTGCAGAGAAGAAGCTGATATTTTTCAAATGTTAACACACGACGCACGACGAACGACGCACGACGACGGACGAAAACAGATAGCAATAATAAAACAAAAATAATAATAATAATAAAATAAAATAATAATAAAACACGAAAAAAGAGTAATATACAACACATAAGCAGACAAAGAGTATGATTAAATGACTTGAGCCTCTTACAGTTATTTTTTTCAAGTGCTGTTTAATTCATATCAATAAAAGGCATGTTTCCAATAATGTTTCGATGCCTCAAGAAACTGTGAACTCACCTTTATTACGAGTCTGGCACTGTATGGTTGAACCAGTGTAATGGGAAGGTAGATTAGTGAAGTACGTGTTCATTATTTCTAAATGAAATAAAACAAATTGATTATTTTTTCTAGTTATTAAAAGAATTTTCAAAAACATTTGAGGTGACAATAAATTATTCTTAAATACCTTGGAAGTTATGGTCTTGTCTACAACTATTGTCATAGGTTTCTGTCAAAAAGAAATGTTATTCATTAATATTTAAGAACGATCATTAAGACTGGGAGGAAAAATCCTTACAAAGAAAACTTCCCAATGTTTCACAAAGGAAAAAAAACCTCCCTGAATGGAATTTAGACTATTTTCGTGTATGAAGCTCAAATAATTATTTTATTAAACTTCTATATAGATAAATTTATCATTCAAGTTTGAAAACTTCAAATATTTGATAATTAAAATCTTTTTCTGCTATAAAATCTTCTCAAGTCGAATGCTTGAATTATACCAAAGGAAAGGACTTAACTCAAACTATAATATCATGTTTTCAAATATAAGCTATTATAAAAGAAGTACATTTCTTGCCAATATGAAAAGAAGATATATTCAGGCGACTAGGCGAAGTTGACTCTACAAATAGATTACGTCTTTTTGGAGTATATAAGCATAGTCCAGTTTTTGCAAAGAAAAAAAACAAATCTAATCGTTCGAAACGTAAAATAGATGTACAATCACACGTTGTATTAAAGATTTTGAAAAAAATCTTATCTAAATTTATTCAAATTTATGGAGGAATATTACAGTAAAGATATCGGTCTTCTAATATTTTAGAAAGAATATTAGGGTCAACATTTCGCTAAGAGAAGCTCCGATATGCATAATCGAAGATGAAAAAGTAGATACACATTGTCCTTTTTCTTTTTTTTAAAAAGTGAAATCCAAATTTCAGATCAATTTAAGAATCTTTTGGTCAAGTTTAATATCCACGAAATCAGTAATTCACTAAAAAAATTATCCATGTCCTCAATGAAACTTATAACTTCAAATATGTGACTTCAATACTTCAACTACGGGTAATTTTAACCACGATTATTCGGCCCACGAAAATATGGGAGTTTACTATAAATGAATTCATTGGTGGAAAAATCCCCCCCCCCCCCCCAGCGTGTACACACTTTCAAGCAATACAAATCAATTCAATGATTGTCCTGAAATAAGAATTTTTAAAATTGTTGGTCTCGTTTCAACTTACGAGTTGTACGGTAATGGTAAAGTATATGTCTATCTGAACACGTACAGCTGTGCAGATTTAGACCTGAAAAGAAAAGACACGATGACGTGACGGGATGTAAAATTTTCTGAATTAAATATGGTTTGACTATTGGAGGAAGTTTCAAAAAATGTACAAATTTGAACCCTTATAACTTAAATAAAGTATTCTATCGTTTATAAAAGTGACATCATAACCATGTGAAAGCTAGAAAGATATGAATTTACGTCTATCGGTCGTATATAGAAGTGAACTTTTGAGTTCTAAAATGAACTATAGTTATCAGTACTTACTTGACATTTTCTTCACTAATGTTGTTGCACAAATATGATCAGTTCGTCGCAGGTGATCCAATTGAATAAATACTAAAGGAAAGTTACGATTAGAAAAAAAGGTTTTATACCGGTCAAAAATTTTTCTCATTTTTAAGTGACATTTTTCCAGTTTATTTTCAGTGCATTCACAATGAATAAATAAATTATCATTCTACAATTGTCTAAATTTTCGGCAAATCTGTTTGAGATTCTTAAAGGAAACTTCATTTACAATAAAGCTATTTAATTGCATATCAAAAAGACATTTTTTGAAAAAAAGGAATTAATCTTGTGACCGTTTTTCTTGCATTTCACTTTTTATTTACGACGAAAAGTAGTATCTTTTCATGAGAAATTCGCTTTGGGAGGGGGGGGGGGAATTAAACCTTATAAAGAAAATTTTAAAGCAATTTATCTACTACCCGAATAAGGTGAAAGACAGTTCTCTTTTTCTGCATTGTTGAAAACATCTGAAAATATGAGAAACAAATTTCAAGCAACAAAATGCAACGAAGAAAACTGTGACAGACAGCAATTTTTCCCCAAACATTGTCAAACATGGGATACAATCCATAAATTATGATGAGTGAGATATCATGATCATAATCTATAGGATACATTCCCTGTTTAACAATTTAATGTATGCCAAAAATTACTCATTGTCAATTTCCTCGGGATATATCCAATTTGAGCATTTTTTGGAAGAAAAATTCAATGGGAGAAAAATCTCATCTGTCACTTTTTCTTCCATGTGAGAAAGGTGGAATAGTTTTTAAGACTCATCATTCTCTCATGGGATTCAGACTTTAAGAACTTCAAATCTATTGAAAATAGACATGTTTCTGAGTTCAACATGAGAACCTGTGATACTGTTAAGAAATCCCATCAAGTATTCTGACCTCCTTTGGACATCTTAGAAATGATGGTTAAAAGTGTAAACATTGTCGTGTCCGGAGTTACATGCCGCACTGTTTGAAGCATTTTTTAAAAGCTGATTTTGAAAAGCTTTAAATATGAAATAATTCATGAATTCATAGTTTCAATTTTTTAAATAAGGCACCTGGACTTTATAACTGGAATACTGCTTGTTATTTCATTATTGCACCGATATATCTTTTTCCTTGTATCATATTGATGGAATGATGCGTGGTTCCATCCTCAGGTGGATTGGCTGTTTTGGCGCTGTTCACAACAGCCTCCAGGGGTGCGCCGACAGGGGTGATCAGATCCCAGTCTGGAGCCACTTAGCTCTACATCGTTGTTTTTTACGGTTTATTCACATCACTAATGACATCGCTATTCAAAGTGTATCTCCCATCTTTCAAAGCCTTTGAGCAAGCTAATTATACGTGCTCCAAGTTTGTTGGTTTACCACAGAGAACATACTTTGGATCATCTGTAAGTCCCCATATTACCAGATAAGTTGGGCAGGGAAGAATATCATAAACTGATTTCAGCTTAAAGTGAAGTCTGGATTTTTTTTTATCTTCCAAATATCATTCATTCTCAACTTCACTTTCATGTAATGTGCGTTTTCCCCTTTCACCCTACTACCTTGTCTCTTCATTTCATCTGCATTCACAATTCTTGATTCTTCCTCCATTGCACGCACATCTCTCTTTACAAAACTGCGCTTCTCTTCGACTGAAGCTGTCTTCAATCTTGCTTTTGGTGTGACATCCATCCCTTGCCTTCCTTTTGCCAGTCTTCCCACAATGATACTGTGTCTCAAGCGGGATTCTGCTTCTTCTATAGTTTTCTTTACTGACCACTTTCTACCCGTCCTGATATCTACTTTTTCTGTTCGGACCTTGTCGTCTTTGCTATTCTGTAACATTAAGTGTTGACGCACCTTTGCACCTTGAATTCCTCAGTAATTGACTTAAGAGGTAACTGTACCCTAGCCCCAGAGCTATTTAAACCAATGCTACTGAAACTTCGCGGTACCACCGATTATTTCAGGTATCTGCTTGCCGTTATTTCCATCCCTTCTACTGTGAGGCAGTATACCATTTTGGTAAATCCATGCATTATATTTACCGGGCAGTCTATTTTCATCCATTCATCAAGCTGTCAACATATTTCTTTTATATTTTGCCTGTCTGTGAAAGTGTAATTGAAGAATTTCCCTAAACACTTCATTGGCTTTTCTTAGACTGTTGGTATTGCCTCTCCATCAATCTGGAATCTTTATTCTTTTACTTTTCCATTCTTTATAGATAAACTACGAGATTTGCTTGGTCTTACTTTCATTCTTGCCCAAGTGATAGCTGATTCTAGTTCTTGTATTGTCCACTTGGCTTCAATAACTGTCTTCGTTGTACCTCATCGCTGCTGAGAACAGGATTTTGGGAATAGTACATCCTGTGACTATACCAACTTCAAGGTGTTGCCATGCTGTTGTGTAATCCTGTACTGGAAATCTCACCTTAAAATGGTCAAAATAATGGTCTTTAAAACTGATCTTGTCTTCTCAGGTACATGTTATCTTTCGAGTGTCAGCTCAACAAGTTTATGTGGAACTGTTCCATATGCATTTCCTTGTTCTAGCCAGATGACTGCCAACTCCTTTGGCGTCTTTGTTACCCGGATTATCTGTGCCAGTACAATTGTATGCTCAATATTTCCTAATACTTTAAACGTATTACATTTGGCTGTGTATTCTGTTTTGCGCTTTTTGCGGAAATACAAGAAAGAATGGACAGTATATGATAACTTAATTATCATATTAACTCAATAACTCAATATGCTTCATGAACTATCATGTGTACATGTAAATGAAATTTCTTTTACTGGTGATTTTTGTTTTCTTTGTTGGGGAGTTGGGCGAGGGTAAATTAGATAATTATCAACAGGAGAGACGTTAAAGATTTAGGTAATATCGCCAATTAAAATATCACCATTATGTATGTACGTCCTTTAAATGGTCATCTATAAACTTAGACCCTTTTATTATTGACAATCAATAGCGATTCGGCTTACAATTGCAATTGGTGTGTTGTGTGGGATAAGGGGGGGGGGGGTCAAAGCAAGAGATTCATGCCCATAGGAAGCAATTGCAATTTCAGTAAGTGGGCACAGCTATATATTTTTAGTTGGTGGTACTATCACTTAGCAAAAATTCCTTGACAAGCATAAAAAAGGAGGTGGTATCAAGCGTTTAATTGAGGGGACATGAGCATATAGTAGTAATATTTTCTATAGTATTACTGCCTGTTTTCTATATTATAATGTATGCTTTCTATAGTATTCTATATAGTATATGTATATATATACCGGCAGAAAAGGGGTATTTTACTATATATTTCATTGAAAAAAGTGTCACATGTTCTCATCAACATTAGCGCATTTGAATTACGATTACAATTTAACCACGCAGACGAATATCAAAAAAGAAGAAAAAATCAGAAAGAAAAATTTAAAGCGAGAGGAGTTAGCTGGTAAATCTTTAGACTATGTTTTCAGACAGACAGTAAACCTGTGATCTACCCTAAAAACTTTGGACAAAATTTAACCGAACCGGAAGTGATCTGGATCTTCGTCTGAGGCCAAGGTTTTTAGATTCAATGAAACAAACAACTTCAATGGTAAGAAAATGATGAAAATTCGTGCTCATAGCGATCCAATATCATCTCAATTAGTCTGAATCACCCTTAAAGCGGTACACGTACGTACTGAACGTCCAAGGATGTTGACCAAAAGATATCTTTGTGATGTACTGCCAAATCCCGTTACTGAATACCATTGAACACATTTGGAATTTTCATAAGGAATGTCAAAGCCCCCCCCCCCCCCCACACACACACAATTTCATCGGCTTAGAAGTAGTAGGTGTGGCTGAAGATGGGTCAAACTCCTATTCAGGGGTATATGGCATCCATGAGAAGAGGATGTCTTGCAGTAATTAGAACGAGTGGGGATCTTACTTCGTAGATTTTATGTGAATTTTCGTCTTGACGGTTCGTAATGTTCTTGACACTTTGCTGAGAATTCTTACGAGACATTGACATGAAATTTACGCAATATCGAACTGAAATATGTAACATTAACCATGAATTAAAGAAATTATTTATTGTATGCATTTGTTCTTTAAAACTTAATAAATGTGAGGTGAACACTTAAAAGTTTGGTTCAATGTAGATACACTGATACTAACCTCTGTAAGATGTTTGGTTATGGAGGCATAAATTATGTTGATCTACATGTGATGCAGTCGTATGGACAGAAGGTATAACCCCTGATCCACCAGAACTGTGGGAACTGTGTCCGCTGGAAACATGGACTGTTTCACCAAACAGTACCCGATCACATTCTATGTTTGGGCAGTAAAGTAAAAAATATTAGTATCCTTTTAATCTTTTTGAAAAAAGTGAGTTTTTCAGCAAGGAAATCTTGTACAGTAAATTTATTTAAATATTATAAAATTTAGTTATATGAGTTAATAATCATAAAAGATGTCGAAATAGATTTCAATTGTTAAAATGTAAAATAAAATATTATCTCCCTATTATTTTAAGTTCTCTGATTGACTGAATCTTGATCACATGATAAAGTATATAAAAGCATATAGACTTGTGTTACTTTTTATATATTCTGAAACACATAAAAACCTCGTGTTTCTGAAAAATTTAACTTGATGAATCTGAAAAAAATTCATCCTTTCATAAGGCGTAAAAAAATAAGTTTGTTTCCTGTAACATTCCCAAAAAACTAAGGGTCGGTAGGTCAGAGATTCCTTTTTTTTTTGCTTATGTATGGTCAAACATCTCCGGACTGAGTACACCAGGTGTCATATTTACAGTGGACACCCAACATGGCTTCCAAAATGGCTGCCTAGCGGCAGAAAACGAACTTCAGAAAGATGTATGGGTAATTGTTGTTTCAATAATGATTACTCTTTATATTTTTAGGTAAATGTTAACTAGGTTGACACATTTTATGTCTCAAGTTAAGCTACAAGCTAATTTTTAAAT